>NC_021163.2:62141870-62154609 GCF_000331145.2 Cicer arietinum
AATATAATATATTATTATCAATACTATCAATACAATATAATATATTATTATCAATACTATCAATACAATATAATATATTATTATCAATACTATCAATACAATATAATATATTATTATCAATACTATCAATACAATATAATATATTATTATCAATACTATCAATACAATATAATATATTATTATCAATACTATCAATACAATATAATATATTATTATCAATACAATACAATAATATATAATATATTATTATCAATATAATATATATATCAATACAATAAATATATATAAACCTATATAAAATTTTAAATGATGTTTTTTTAAAAATCAAGACTAATAATCAAGACTTATTTATAACAAAAAATAATAATATCATCAATTTTAATAATGTTTTTTTAAATAATAATTATATTAAAACTAATATATTTTAACCGTGGTTTGAAACTTTAATTTATCATATATTAATATGTAAACAACATCATTTCTATTTTTTTAAAAATAAATTTATAAAACTAATCTAAATATAAATATTACTAATCTATATTTTAAAAATAATATATATATTTACTAATCTAAATTTAAAATATATAAAATACTAACTTGATGCCGAGTAGCGTCTGACTTCAAGCTTTCACTCACGTACGATGCTTGCAAGTCTTCGAAATAATTAACAAGCACTATAAAAATAAAAATCAATAACATTAATTAGTTATATCAAATTAAAAAATAAAATTATAAAACTACATATATAATATAATTTATACTTACCGAATTTAAATGAAGCTTAAGAGTAATTTTGTGTAGAGAGAAGGAGGAGAGAATGGTTAGAATGAGGTTTTAGAGAGAAGTTGGATGTGAAAAAATGAAGGAGGGGAGAAAAATATATATAGGGTCACGTTGAGCATTTGTGGCGGCCTTTGCCGCCAGAAAATCAAACGGTACAATCCATTTGTGACGGCCTAAGCGGCCACAAATGCCAGCTGTATTGGGCCTCCTTTGTGGCGGCCTTTGCAGCCACAAATGCCACTGGTCACGTCAGTCCTTTGTGACGGATTTGGCCCTCACAAAATTGATTTTTTGTGGCTGTAAAAGCCCTCACAAAATCCTTAAATATTTAACTGGATTTTGTGGCTGCCTAAGCCCTCACAAAATCACAATGTTGTGATTTTGTGAGGGCTTAGGCAGCCACAAATTCCAGTTAAATATTTAAAAATTTGTGAGGGCTTTTTCAGCCACAAATAAAGACCAATTTCAATTTTGACATTTGTGAGGGCTTTTTCGGTCACTAATTTGTGAGGGTTTTATTCGGCCACAAAATATTTATAAAGTTGGCCACAAAATGGTGTTTTTCTTGTAGTGTTTCAAATGCTGCAAATAAAAATAATATATAATTATAATGTTTTCTAATTCCTCTAATTGTGCGCTTATCCGACATACTTTGCAACCAGAAAATAATATTTATTTATTATGCCAATTTTCATTAACATGATAATTAATTGTTAAAAGTCAATGTAAAACTATTGTCATATAAAAATAAAAATATAGTGTAGTACCCTAATTTTGTCCATTTTGAAAATAAATATAAAAAAGGAAATGTGTATTTAAAAAAGGAAATAAAATAATTACAATAAATAATTTCATTATGTATTATAAGTTTACAATTTCAAATCTATTTAGAATGTTAAAACCAAATCAAATTACAAACTAAAATAAAGGCAAAATTAAATTACAATAAGATTTAAACCAAACTAAATTAAATTACAATAATTTTTAATTTGTTGCTGTTGTTGCCTCTCTGCCTCTCTGTTTCTGATGCAGTGTTTGGCTCTATTTTGTTGCTGTCTTTCTGTTTCAGATGTAGTTGTCATTGACCTTTGCTTTGTAACTAATTAGAGAAACATAAAAACATTTTTTTTTAAGTCAGTCTTGGTACACTTTGTGCAGAACAAAGAGACAAAATTTTGAGTTTAAAAAATAAACTAAGGGACAAATTAAAGCTCAGCAACAGAACAGATCAAAGCAAATAAATCAAAATCATGAATGCATCAGAGGTGTAGAAAAAAACGCAGATGATGAGCAAAGAGAAAAAACATCAAACAGGAAATAGATAGAGAAGGACCAATGCAGACCAGAAAGCAACTAAACATATAAAAAAGTCCCAATAATTAAAAATTATTTTCATAATAATAAAAACAAAACAAAAAAAACATAATCAGTATTCGTCCTTTATTTTTAATTTTAATCTTTGAATTTTAATTTTTTATTTTATCCCAATTATATCTTCACCATTCCTACACTCAATCACAAAATCATTGTTAATGTCCCAATTATATCTTCACCATTCCTACACTCAATCACAAAATCATTGTTAATGTCCCAATTATATCTTCACCATTCCTACACTCAATCACAAAATCATTGTTAATGTCCCAATTATATCTTCACCATTCCTACACTCAATCACAAAATCATTGTTAATGTCCCAATTATATCTTCACCATTCCTACACTCAATCACATAACTTGCATAACTTTCTTTTATTTTATGGACATCTTGCTGCAAAACAATGATAACCCATAACTTTCTTTTATTTTATGGACATCTTGCTGCAAAACAATGATAACCCATAACTTTCTTTTATTTTATGGACATGTTGCTGTCAAATAAATAAAACTCAGAACTTTGTTTTATTTTATGAATACAACATGTCACTATTTTAGTCTATAAGAAGAAGATAAAAATTCATTTGAAGGGAGGAGGTGAGATTTCGAAAATAGAAGATTTATTTTCTTTGCTTCTGAAATAAATCAAGAAAAAAGAGAGAAAATGTTGTAAAAAACCAAAACAGAGAAGATAAAGAAACGTTTTGGAAAAAGTCCACCACAATCCTTCTTCAAACCAACTCATAACCATAACCAAAACTCAAACTCATTTTAACAACACAACCCACAAAAATCTATTAAAAGATAAGATAGATAAGAGGATCGTTACTACTTTCAGTTCAGTCGCGCCGCCGTAGCCTCCATCTTCACTGTGGCCGATATTTAGAAAGGCAAGTATTTTTTTTTTACTCTCTTTAAGTTTGTTGTGCTTTATGTTATTTGGAAGATATAAACATCACTATGTTAATAACTAAGATTTGGAAGAAGAGCTTGATTTGTTGGAAACTTTGTTTTATTTGACATTGGGTGTTTTGTTTGAAATCTTAGTTTTATTGTTTCTCTGGTTTGGCTTATAAGGCTATGATGATTTCTTTGGTTTTTATTTATTATTATTTTGTGAAGATATTTCCCCATATTATCACTACTGGCCTCAGCATTTGTTATCCTACTGCTAACTCTATTATTAGTGTGTTGGTATTCGCATAAGAAATGACACTAGCAACCTGCCATCCATACTTTCTTTTTCTCTAATATCACGTGAGGCAATATCAAGTAACATGTGTGTATGTAATGCTGTAAATTACTATTTTATTTCATTTAACTTAAATAATAATAATTATTTAATTTAATAATGATGGTCATTTAACATAATTTAATTTGATTTAATATAAATAATGACTAATTAGTAATAAACATAATTCATTTCACTTATAAATGATATTAATATGCTATTTAATATTAAATGAGTTATGCTTTCATCATTTGATTCACTAAAAAGTATTTGAAAGAGTTCACAATTTGTATATAGTTTTTATTTTATTAATCTGGTATTTTTATTTTTTATTTATTTAATAAATAACAATACAAGTCTATATTTTTTTTTTACCGTTTATTTTATTTTTAGGTGTGTTTATTATTGAGCTTATTTCGTAGAATTATTTAAATTTATTTAATTTTTAACATCAATTATTATTATTATTATTATTTTAAAAGGGTAAAGATAAAACTATAATCGAATATTGTAAGGTTAATTAGATGTGACATCTTTTTAATCTTTGAGTTATTAGAACACAAATTGTGACAATTTGATGGTTCTAAATCTCATAATCACAAATGATTTAATAAACTAAAAATTCATAAACAAATAAATCATAAAAATTATTTAAAGTTAATTAAAATCTTTTAATCTCGGAGTTACATAATACAAATTATATATTTTGATAACTCTAAAACTTATCCTTTTAAAAAAAAATTTATTTAATTATTATTATTATTACTATTATTACTATTATTTTTGAAGTTGTTAAGATACAAATTAAACTATTTGTTTGTTTTGAAATTCAATTTAAAAATAAAAAATAAAATATTCTTAAGAGGATTAAATTAGATGTGACATCTTTTTACTCCTTGGATTTTGAGACACGAGTTGTACAATTCGATCGTCTTAAAATTCATATTTTAAGATAATTATTCAAATCAAACAAGTTTTTTTATGTTCGTCAAAATTGTTTTTTTTAAGTAACAAAATACAATTTATTTAAAAGCAATCAACGCATTCACATTTTTTTACCAAGAACTACGTAGCTTTGATTTCTCCATCGCACCGGGAGATACGTAGGAGCAAGATCACACTCTTGTCAAGCACACTAATAAAAACTTTCTTTTTTTCCATTCTTTTTTAACACACTTTTATCTCAAAAAATCACATTTATAAAAAACAATTTATATTCATATTTAATAATAAAGAAAAATAAATATATTTAAGTTGATATAATTTTGCACAATTAATTAAAGGTAACCGTATTTTAACGGATGTCGTAGGGTGCTAATACCTTCCCTACGCATAATCGACTCCCGAACTCAAAATCTGGTTTCAAAGACCATTTTTACATTTTTAAGGGTTTCCCAATATTTTCCCTATTTTAAAATAAATTTTGGTGGCGACTCCATTGAATTCGATGAAAACTCGAAACTTTAGGCCGCGACAGCTGGCGACTCCACTGGGGATATTTCGAGAGTCAAGCCTAAAAATTAATTGTGCATAATTTTTTAACTTTTTTCTATATTTGTTTGTTTTTCATTTTCATTTTATTTATGTGTTTTTATTTCTTAATAAGTATTAGTTGACATTATAATATTCTTTTAGGCTAGTAGATTATTTTTTATTTTATGTTATTTATTTATTTAGTATATGTATATATATTTTGTTAATATTATGGAGTTATTGAATTATGCTTATTTAGCACATACACTTTTACTAAAAACACACACTTATGAGTGGAACCTTATACCCGGGTTTGAACAAAACTTAAGTTTAGTTTCGAGATCGCGTAGTGGTAGCCTTCTGGATGTACATCCTGTTTGGTTAGCATGAAGATCTCACCTAGAGTTTGATCCTATTGAGGTTATTGTCACTTCAAATAGTTTACCTATTGTTGTTGACAATATTCTAAAATAGGATTATTGGCTCTAGGAACCGTGTTTAGAACCATAGAGCCTCCCTTGTGAGAGTTTCACTACATAAGCCAATAGATCCTTTCATTGAAAGAATATCTATTAAAACCAAAAAAATTATCTCATATATTCAAGACATTATAAATATATATTAGTTTCATTCATATGTCATGACATTTTTTTTTTCTCTCTTTCTAAGGAAAAATAAAACATAATAGCATTTTGCATAAATTTTCAGGATTTTTGGGGAATCATACAAACTGTAGTCACGTGTTATTTAAGTGGACAATGGGATCAGAAAAAAGAAAAACTTTACTTTTAAAGTTTAAGCAACCTGATTTGAAGAGTTTAAAAGACATCAGCAGTCAGATGAAAACTATACAACGTGAGAGTTTCGTTCACAAATATGGAAAAATTCTAAATCTCTTGGCAGTGAATGTGCAAACAGGGGCCCTCACAGCATTGGCTCAGTATTACGATCCTCTCTTAAGATGTTTCACTTTCCAAGACTTTCAGTTGGCCCCGACATTAGAGGAATTTGAGCGAATACTGGGTTACTCCCTAGAAAGAGGAAATCCTTATCGATATACTGGGCAACCACCGAAGTTGGACACAATTGCTGAAGTGTTGAAGATCGACATAAGAGAGTTGGCAAGTACAAAAGAGGAAAAAGGGGCTATTCATGGGTTTTCAAGAAAATATCTAGAGCAAAAGTGCCAAGATTTAGCTGATAAAAAAGAATGGAGTACTTTTATAGATGTTTTGGCCCTCATTATCTACGGTATTGTTATATTTCCAAACCTTGATAACTTTGTAGATTTTGCTGCCATAAATGTATTCTTAGCTTTTAACAAACATAAACAAAACCCAGTTCCTGCGGTTCTTGCTGATGTATACTACTCTATGCATATGCGACACGAGAAGAAAGGGGGAACAATTTTATGTTGTGTTCCAGTGCTGTATACTTGGTTTGTATCTCACATGTTCAAGAAAGGGTATCATGTTGGGGTCAAGAGCAATCGTGAATGGGCTCAGGGTATAGCTAGCCTTACTGGAGATAAAATTTCATGGTACTATAGAGAACAAGAGGTGGAAGAGGTAATATGCCGATGCGGAGATTTTCCAAATGTACCTCTCATGGGAACGAAAGGATGTATTAATTACAATCCAATGATAGCTCTGAGACAACTCGGCTACCCCATGTTGGATAAACCAGATGATAAGTCATTGGAGGCTTTTGTTTTGCACAATACGGGTATAGTAGACCCACCAATGTTGAGAAGGGTAAGTCGAGCTTGGGAGTTGATCATCAGAAAAGGAAAAATACTCGGATGTAGAAGTTGCAGCACAAAAGAACCCTATCAACAATGGGTAAAGAAAAGAGTCCAAGAAATCAAGCTGCCTTTCCACAATACAGCCTCAAATAGTCAGGAAATGCCTGAACCTATCCTTGTTGCAAATGAAGAGATAGAAGAACTCAAAGCATCATTGCTAAAATCTGAAGAAGAGAAAAAAGAGCTACAAGCGAGATTAGAAAAAGTCTCTCAAGAGAACGACAACTTAAGATCAGAAAACACTTGTAAGAGTCAGTTATTCGAGAGAAGCAACAAGAGGTTGAAAGTTGAAAAAGGAAATAAACTTGACATACAAGATTGTTTAAGAGGCGCAAATGAAGAGTTAGATGTGCGAAGGCAAGAAAGGAATACAGCTATTGAAGAAGCCTATATGTGGAAGCAATTGTGGACAAAATC
This sequence comes from Cicer arietinum, assembly GCF_000331145.2. Classification (NCBI taxonomy): domain Eukaryota; kingdom Viridiplantae; phylum Streptophyta; class Magnoliopsida; order Fabales; family Fabaceae; genus Cicer; species Cicer arietinum. Next base: position 62,148,955 of record NC_021163.2, read on the forward strand.
AGCAAGCTCTGAGAAGAACATAAAAAATGAGTTTGAAGATTTAAAGAAACAACTGAAAGAAATGGTAGATCAATATGAGAATCAAGTAAGGAATGAGAGGCAACAGAAGGAAGAAATCGAAGAATTACTCTCAAAACACCAAGATGCACTAAAAGTAGAAATGGAAGCTTCTAGTGAGTTGAAGAATTACATTGATTATCAAGAAAATATCTACAATGACTTGAAGGATGAAACCATATACTGGGAGGAGCGTTTCATGGTGTTGCTTGGGCAATTGAAGAACCAAGAGATTTATAAAGAATTGGAAGATAAAGGCAAGCATTGGAAAGATTGCTTTTCGAAATTGGCAATGCTAGCTAATCAGGCAATCATAAAAATTCCAAAACATCTAAGAGAGATTGATGCAGTAATGCATCCACTCAACACTCCAATCAAAGTCTACAAGTTCGTCGAATATTGCAAACATTTAGTAGAAGAATTGGAGGAGAAGATTGGTTGTCCTCTTGAAAAAGATGATTGAAATACAATAGTCGATGTAGCTTTTTAATTTAAATGCAATGTACTTTTTTCTCATCAATGAAGGATTTGCTATTTTGTTTATCGATTCTCATATTCTTCTTTCATTAATAATTCGTGCAAGACTTATGATTCCCCAACATCCAAAAAAATAATTGCATTTTCATTCCATTCATGTTTAATGCATACTCATAATAATATTTTTTTTTATTTTAAAAAAAAATACAGAAAAAATCAATAAAGTTGTTTCCCCGACACCCTTATCGGACTCGTGCAAACTCGAAGATCATGGAAGAACTTGAGCAAAATCAAGAGGTGATGAGAATGGATGTCAACCAATTGAAGGACAAGGTTGATCAAATCTTAGAAGCTATACAAGCTTTGTCAAGGAAGGGGAATACTGATGAGAATCCTCCGGCTGCAAATGAAGAACACCAAACCACTCCTTCTCACCCACCAGGCTTTACCCCGACTACCCAGCAACCTCGTACAACAACTATACAATTTCCTATGTACGGTCTTCCACCCGGTTATACTCCACCCTTAGTCGTCAACCCCATGGAAAACAACCCAAACCACTTAAACCCCCAAAACACTCAACCCTCAGAAAATATTCCATATATTGCACCCCAAGTACCCCATTTCGATACTAATGGAAATTGGCATCAACCTCACATTGGGGATGATACACAATCAAAGGAAAAATTCCATGTCTTGGAAGAGCGAATAAAAGCTATTGAGGGGTATAATGTTTATGGCCTTGAAGCTTTCGATATGTGTTTGGTTCCTGATGTGACTATCCCTGCCAAATTCAAGGTTCCTGACTTTGAAAAATACAAGGGCAACACATGTCCTAAAAATCATCTAACTATGTATTGCAGAAAAATGGCATCTCATGCTCATAACGATAAACTTCTCATTCACTTCTTCCAAGACAGTTTGAGTGGGGCATCGTTAAGTTGGTATATGCATCTTGAGCGAAATCAAATTCGTTCATGGAAGGACCTAGCTGATGCCTTTTTGAAGCAATACAGGTACAACGTTGACATGGCCCCTGATAGGATGCAATTGCAAAATTCACTGAAAAATGACAACGAAGCTTTCAAAGAATACGCACAACGGTGGAGGGAAATGGCCTCACAAGTAGAACCCCCATTATCTGAAAGAGAAATGGTTGGTATGTTTATGGATACTCTCCCGTCGCCTTTTTTTGACAAGATGATTGGGAGTATGTCATCAAACTTTTCTGACCTTGTCATGATAGGAGAAAGGATAGAAAGTGGGATGAGGAGTGGCAAGATCGTATGTGCAGCAACTAGCGTGAAACGACCCCAGACGACATTCACAAAAAAGAAAGAAGGAGACACTAACGCTGTAATGGTAAACCCCAGAATCTCTTATTTTCCACCCATCAATTCTTATCGACCCCCAATTTTCCAGCCCCCGATACCACAAAATCCTTACACCCCTTATCCATATGTGGCCGCAACCACACAAGCTTCATTCCCTCAATATCACCCTTCAAGACCACCTTTTTATCAACCACCACCTACCGCATTTTCCCCACAAAATCAATACCCAAGCTCAAATCACTACAGACCACCTGTCAATCGAGAAAAAAGGATAACTCGTTTTGATCCAATTCCCGTCACGTATAGCCAATTGTTGCCCCATTTACTTCAAAATTCAATGGTAGTCATAAGACCAATGAAACCTCTTGAACCACCATTTCCAAAATGGTATAATCCAAATGCCAAATGTGAATATCATGCAGGAGCCGTTGGGCATTCCATTGAAGATTGTCAAGCCCTAAAATCTAAAGTGCAAGAATTGATTAATGCAAAATGGCTTACCTTCAAGGAGGACAATCCCAACATAGGGAGCAATCCTTTGCCAGGTCACGGGAACGCCTCTGTGAATTTCATTGAAGATGGGATAGACCAACATGCAGTAGATGGTCATGTGTTCACCATGGGGTCGTGTGTGGAAAATAATATATCTTTCCCAAAACCATTGGAAATTCTTTACAAAAAAGAGAATCTTAAGTCAACTCATAACAAGCCAAATGCAATAATTGTCCAAACACCAATCCCGTTTCCTTATGGAAATACCAAGGCAGTACCGTGGAAATACGAAGTCACATCCCACTTGGCAGATCATCAACCAAGTGATGGTTGTGAACCTAAAGGAACTGAGGTCACTAACATCTCAGGGATTGGTGGAATGACTCGGAGTGGTCGAGTATACACTCCTGAGCAACTTAGGAAAAAAGAGGTTAATGGAGAAAAAGGAAAAGAAGATATGTATCATACCATAAAAGGACAAGAGATCAGTAAAAAGACGGTGTCTGAAGAAGAAGCTAGTGAATTTTTGAAGTTTGTCAAGCAAAGTGAATATAAGGTGGTGGATCAGCTAAATCAGACCCCTTCCAAGATATCAGTTCTCTCCTTGTTATTGAATTCTGAAGCACATAGAAGGGCACTGATGAAAGTTCTAAACGAAGCCCATGTTACTCACGATATCACTGTCGATCAGTTTGATGGAGTTGTCGGTAACATCACTGCTAGTAGTTGCCTGAGTTTTAGTGATAATGAATTACCAGCTGAAGGGACAGAGCATAATAAGGCACTGCACATCTCTATGAGGTGTCACGATCACATTCTTGCACGAGTGCTAGTAGATAATGGTTCATCATTAAATGTCATGCCTAAATCAACACTGTCAAAGCTATTTGTTGAGGGAGCCTGTTTGAAGCCTAGTGCTTTGGTGGTGAAAGCGTTTGATGGATCTAGAAGACAAGTGATTGGTGAGATTGACCTGCCAATTCAAATCGGACCCCACATCTTTGGGATAACCTTCCAAGTAATGGATATTAAACCGGCGTACAGTTGTCTTTTAGGGAGACCATGGATTCATGCTGCTGGAGCAGTGACATCCACTCTCCATCAAAAGCTAAAGTTTACAGTGAACAATAAGCTGGTAATAATATATGGGGAAGAAGATATGATAGTAAGTCATTTATCTTCTACAGGCTACATTGAAGACACGGAGGAAGCCATAGAGACTTTCTTTCAAGCATTAGAAATTGCCAATGTTGTCTTCATGGGTGAAGGATATCGTTTAAAAGAACCAAAACAATCTACCATATCATTGAAGTCTACCAAATCCATGTTAGAAGGAGGAGTTTTTCTCAATTTGGGGAAGTTGATAGAAATACCAGAAAAGAACAATAGGTACGGGTTGGGATATGTACCTACTCAAGCTGATGAAGAAAAGGCTGCGAAGGAAAAAAGAGAAAACAAGGTGACTCGTCGAGAAAACTGGATACCGAATTCACAGAAGATTCCTATTTGTGACATTCGTCAAAATTTTCAAAGCGCCGGAATAATATATGCTGATCAGGTGGCTGTTGCGGAAGAGGATCATGGTGATGATGATACCCTCAAAATAGTGTACCATTGTCCTCCAAACACGAATCTCAACAATTGGAAGATCATCGAGTTTCCCGTGTTTGTTAATTCGTGTTCAAAGTAATTATGTATTTTTAACTCCTTTTGCTCTGCCCAAGGCTATAAGGATAACTAGTTAGGGCATATGTATTTCAATTCCGTACTTATTATCAATAAATGCATTTTTGAATTCTCCAACTGGTTTTGTTTTTTGTTTTTTTCTCTTTTCTCTTTCCTCTTTCTTTTGGCAATCCTTATTCATATTTTCTTTTTTTCCTTTTTCTTCTTAATTTAAACAATGCAGAGTCGAAAATGAATATGTTGAAAATAGCAGCGCTAGAACCATTTCTTGTAATTTTGAACGTCTGATTAATCATGCTGATGAGGATTGTGAAGACGATTGTGAGCTTCCCCCAGAATTAGAAAGCTTAATTGAACAGGAAGCTAAGATAATCCAACCCTATCAAGAACTTGTTGAGGTGATCAATTTAGGGACTGAGCGTGATAAAAAAGAAGTTAAAATTGGTATGTCTATGAAAGAAAGTGAGCGAGAAAAGTTGGTTAAACTTTTAATTGATTATGTGGATGTCTTTGCATGGTCATATCAGGATATGCCTGGGCTAGATACTAACATAGTTGAACACAAGCTACCACTCAAGCCTGAATGTGCTCCAATTAAACAAAAATTGAGGAGGATGAGGCCTGATATGTCACTTAAAATTAGAGAAGAAGTCAAGAAACAATTTGATGCTGGTTTCTTAGCAGTAGCAAAATATCCTCAATGGGTGGCTAATATTGTTCCGGTTCCAAAGAAAGATGGAAAAGTTCGAATGTGTGTTGATTATCGGGATTTAAATAAAGCTAGTCCAAAAGATGATTTTCCTTTGCCTCACATTGATGTCCTAGTAGATAGCACTGCTCAATATTCTCTTTTCTCCTTCATGGATGGTTTCTCAGGGTATAATCAAATCAAGATGGCTCCCGAAGATATGGAGAAAACTACATTCATTACACAATGGGGGACTTTCTGTTATAAAGTGATGCCATTTGGATTGAAGAATGCTGGGGCAACCTATCAAAGAGCAATGGTAACTTTGTTTCATGACATGATGCATAAGGAAATAGAGGTTTACGTGGATGATATGATTGCAAAATCTCGGACCGAAGAAGAACATGTTATTAACCTTCAAAAGTTGTTTGTGCGACTAAGGAAGTTCAGACTCCGTTTAAACCCTGCTAAATGCACATTTGGTGTAAGATCAGGTAAGTTACTTGGGTTTATCGTTAGTCAAAAAGGGATAGAGGTGGACCCAGATAAAGTAAGAGCAATACAAGAAATGCCCGCTCCACGCACGGAAAAAGAAGTTCGTGGCTTTTTGGGAAGATTGAATTACATTGCCAGGTTCATATCGCATCTCACCGCTACATGCGAGCCAATTTTCAAGTTGTTGCGCAAAGACCAAAAGGTTGAATGGAATGATAATTGTCAAAAAGCTTTCGAAAAGATTAAACAGTACTTGTCAAAACCTCCAATCTTAGTGCCTCTTGTTCCTGGGAAACCTCTTATTATGTATCTGACAGTACTTGACGATTCAATTGGTTGTGTATTGGGGCAACATGATGAATATGGTAAGAAAGAACATGCTATTTATTATTTGAGCAAAAAGTTCACCAGCTGTGAAACGAGGTA
>NC_021163.2:62164609-62164979 GCF_000331145.2 Cicer arietinum
AACTCATACCTTTATATTGTCACCACCGCCGTTGAAACCGGAGCCTCATCTCGCGGCCGCATCTTACTCTCACAGCCTCCTCTCACGGTCGCACCCTCCTCCTCGGTTTCTTCTCCTTCTCGCGGCCTCATTCCGGTCTTCTTCACGCGGCCTCATTCCGGTATCTTTCTGCCTCTTTCTCCTTCGTTCTTTGTTTCTTCTTTCTCACCAACTCTACTTGTGTTTTCTGTAAACACCAAAGCGGCCGCTCCCCCTCTAAATTAGGGTTTTATGTTTTAAACTTTGTGTTTTGTTTAAGTTGGTTTGGGCTTGGGGCTCCTTACTACTATTCATTTTAATCTAAGCCCATATGCAACTCAGTCCACTTAAA
>NC_021163.2:62165502-62177269 GCF_000331145.2 Cicer arietinum
TGAGTTTTGGGACACGAGTTGTACAACTTGATCGTCTTAAAACTCGTATTTTAAAGTATTTATTGAAATCAAACTCTTTTATTTTTCTATTTTTTGTCAAAACATTTTTTTATAACAAAACCCACTTTTGTTAAACAAAATCAACACATCAACATTTTCTAACCAAGAACTACGTAGCTTTGATTTCTCCATCGCACTGGGAGATACGTAGGAGCAAGATCACATTCTTGTCAAACACATAAATAAAAATTTCTTCTTTTGTCCTTTATTTGTTAAGTACATATTTATTTTAAAATCATATTTTAAATATAGTAATAATTGTTATTCATATTTAATAATAATAAAAATAAATATACTTAAGTTAAAATTAATCTAGCACAATTAATTATAGGTAACCGTTTTTAACGGATGTCGTAGGGTGCTAATACCTTCCCTACGCATAATCGACTCCCGAACTCAAATTTGGTTTCAAGGACCATTTTCTTTCTATTTTAAGGGTTTCCCAATATTTTCCCTATTTTAAAATAAATTTTGGTGGCGACTCCATTGAATTCGAGAAACACTCGAAATTTTAGGCCGCGACATATAGTTAATCAAATTTTTATTGATAAATGATTTATTGTAAAAAAAATCAATTAACAATTGATTTAAATTAATTCATTACCAAAATAGACATCTAAAATATAAATGTTTTAGAATATTTTATGTAAAGGTCATTTAAATATTTTTGCAACATTATTGAGATTTTTTTTTTTTTTGTCTTAGAAGAGATGTTAAATATATCATAATTAATTCACACAACTTCAAGATCTCGAGTTTAAACTCAAGACATGACGTTCAACCTAATAATATCGGCATTTGTTAATTGACTTGTGACTTAATTAAGGACATTATTCAAACTATTCAATAGTATTATATTTAAACATTTTTAGTATAAATGCAACCTAAAAGAATAATTTCAAGTGTTGTGAACAAATTCAACTTAAATGAAAAGTAAACATTTTACTACTTTAAATTTATAATTATTTTTTAACACTTAATTATTTTTTAATTACCATCATTTCCATGTATGGTCAGTTAATTTTTTGTTGTTGTCAAATTTCGTATTTATGGTATTAGTAACATCTAGAAGATGTCAACACAAAAAATATGAACCATTTTTATGGCAATCGTTGTGTTACAATAATATTATCAATTTTATTATATATCAACTAAATTTTATCATCCCATAAAAAAAAACCAAATTTTATCATATATCAACTAAATCTAATATAAACATATTGTTATCAACTTAATTAAATTTTAAAACCTCAATGTTCACCAATAGTAATGCAAAATAATAAATTATACTAAAAATCTTAACGTTGCCAACTATTAGCATGTGAAAATCAATTAAGCACATTCAGTTTTCTAAAATTATTTCAAACTAATAAATTTATCTAAATTGTAAATTAATTAGCCATTTTTTAGATTAATTTTTAAATTAAAAAATTCTTAGTTCTATAAAATTTTGTTATTAGTCATCGCAAAATTATCATCCAAGCAGATTTAGTTTTTGTTGGAATGTTAATATATATTTTTAATTAATTTTTTTTTAAATATGTATATAACATTATAAGAGTTTATTAGATAAATAATAAGTTACAATCTCAATTTTTAAGCTCATATTTGATTACTTTTATATTTTTAAGCTCATATTTAATAGTGACTAAAAATTTAATCAATCCTTAATTTTATTTTTATATTTAAAACGCGTTATACAACTCTATCTAATCCTTCATTTCTTAAGGTTATTTGATCGACCCTGTATATAATATATACCAATGTCTATAATATATTTATACGGTTTAAATATTTGATCTTTGCAATTATAATTTTTTATTTTTATTTTGATCCTTGTAAGTTTTTTGTTTGTTCATATTCCTGCAAATATAGTTTCATTTTAAAACAATTATTTCGTCCAACTTTTGTTACAAAAACTCTAACACCATTTTGAACGTTCTTTCAAAAATGAGAGACTAGGTTTTGCATTAAAATAAATTGTATGAAGAGTCAATTATTGATCTTTCATCCACCATTATGCAATTTCTCCACCGCATTTTTTTCCCTTTCACTTCACCTTCAACTTCCTCAACATTTACACTATTTCATTGTCACTGTGTTTCATTTTCCCTTTTACACCATCTTCAATCACAATTTCATCTTCAACAACTCCGCTATTCACCTTCGTTTTACCAACGTCACTCTTCACTCTCATCAAATCACATGAACGAAATTCACTCCTTTTAACATCGATTTTCTTCTCATTATTAGGGGAAGCTTTTTGATCAGAGAATCTAGAAGATCGTCTTAGCTACGAAACTTTGTCATTTAATTTGGGCGATTTCCTAACACCAATGATGGGGTTCTTGATTGAATTGAAGATGTCTTTGTGGATTTAGATTTGGGGTGATGTCTTTGTTGAATTTGGGGGTGAGACCAAAGATATATTAACGGTGTTATTTGTGTTTTTGTAACAGAAATCTGATGGAATAACTATTTTAAAATGAAATTATATTTGCAAGGATGTAAACCAAACAAAAAGACTTACAAGGAGCAAAATCAAAAAATGTTATAATTGCAAGAATCAAAGACATTTAAACATATACATAGATATTCAAACAAAGTGATTGACTTCAAGCAGTCAACGAACTTAAGTTAAAGACGAATTATTAATAATAATATAAATTTGAATCTTAGTTGTAACAATTCTTAATCAAACTTTTCTAACTTGTGGGTCGAGCTACATAATCTTAGGGTTCCATTTTTCTGAAAATCAAAATATTAAAAAAAAATTATGTCTTTCAGAGTGAAGTCATTGAATTGTCAAATCATGGAGTCATTAAATTTTAAAATCTCAATATTCACCAATAAAAATATTCTTTCTCGGTCGTCCTAAAAACAACTCAATGATTTGACGAATTTTCAAACATCTTTTAAAATAAAACTCTCTCAATCCAATTTTAAATAGTATTTTTTCACTAAATAAATAATTACAATGGGTCTTAAATATTGAGATCATGTATTATTATAAAATAAAATAAAAAAATTGAGAATTCTATTTGTTACAACTCTTACATAGAAACATTTATTAAACAATAATCATTTCCATATTTACAAAAACTACTTAAAAATAAGCTTTGATCGTATCTATTACTGAAATTTTAAAAGTGAGACTTAAATTGTGATATTCGTATAATTTTAAATAATATCTATAAAAAATATACATAGTAATATATATTAAAGTCTAATTCAAACTCTCAAAAATTCAGCCTGCGTGACAAAAATATGGATCAATTTTAATGATAAAAAACAATATAGACTTATTCAAAAGTCATTAATGAATCAATTATTAAAAAAATAAATTTTCTAAATTTAAATAAAAAAGTAACTAAACGAATAATTAAATAAGGGAACAAATGATGAAATCCTTATAATCTCAATCGTTACAATCTCTAAGGAAAGTTTCAAAAAATTACCATAATTTCTTTAGTTACAACATTCGGTTTAAAATACCCTTTAATAAATTAAATTCATTTGGGAAATTTCAAAATTGAACATTCAATCAAAGAAACACATAGCTGCGCTAAAATTTCCTAGCCTTATAGCATACTGATCATTTTTTTACCTAAAATTAATCTCATCAACAATCAAATTCAAAATCAATAGGATAAGATTTAAAATTTAAAAAAAAAATAAGGCATTAAATAAGTTTTCAAATTAGAAAATTTTTAAACTAAATTTGATCTTAAATGATAAATTTCTTATAATCTCATCACAATCATCAAATAAAATAAAGACAAATACAATAACTAACTATTTTCAAAAAAATTCAAATACGAGATATAAAACTATGTATTTTTGATATAAAAAATTTATAATCAAAATAAATTAAATTTAGTATATAAATATAAAAATTATAATTGTATATCTATAGTACAAATTAGAATAATATTTTTTCCCAAAAATAAATGCTTACAGAAATTTATTGAAAGATGATATGATGTTCATGTATAAAAATTGTGTCTAATAAATATTGTATATCTATGATGTGTCTATTATGTTCATGTATAATAAATATTGATAACGATAATATGGATTTGAAAAAATGATAACATGAAGAATATTTTTTAAATTAAATAAAAAAAACATATACATTTTTTTGTAATATGCTGCAATATAATAATAATCATAATAATAACAATAAATATAAAGTCAAATTTACACAAAATAAAAAAATATACCAAATCAAACCCAAAATATTTAAAATGTCTATTAAGAAAATTAATTTAAAAAAATTGTAATACATAAAGTAGCAATGTAAATTTACAAGGAAGTGAGTTTGAATTGTAAATTCACCTATTTAAAATTTCCTATTAATATCTTAAGAAAATAACTCAAGATTTATCTTGGTTATAAAAACATAAAACAAAGAACGTTTTTTGTTTTGGAAATAGAAAATGAATAGCGTTTTTGGTCAGTTAAAGTCACAGTTTTAGCTTCTCTATTTAACTTGATACTTAAAATGACTTAAAGTAAATAGAGATAAGAAAGAGATATCATACAAAAGATATATTATGGCTCACTCAACTCGGGTTACGTCAAATCCTCACAAATGTGAGATTTTCCATTAAGTGTTCAAACAGATAACGTTCTTTGTTTTGCACAGTTTTTGTTAAGATCAATCTTGATCTGTAACAGCATTTCCTTTTTACCCATAAAGGATTCAATCAAGTTACCTATCAATCTTGAGAGGATTTTTATAATTCACCTTTTAACCATAAAAGAATTTTTTTATAAAACTACTCAAATTATAAACAACCCTTATAGTTTTGAGTTTACACAATAATGATTTAAAGAGATTGGTAGAATCTGAGTATGTTCAACTCGTGTTTGAGAATAAACTCTTGATAAAAGAATTCAGTAATGTGATTTGGATATATGAAGAGTAAATCAGAAGTGTTTCTTTTGCAATTGAGAAACTTTCAAGTATGTAGGTACATGTGATTGATGGATTTTCTTATCACTTGAAATTATGTGTTTTCCTTGAGTTTGGGTTCCTTTTATAGTCTTCAAGGAGGTTGATGACAACTATTATGACCGTTGAAAAGGTATCTGGTTGTCATTTGTCATACTTGATAAAAGACCACACTTTTAAACTTTGAATGTACTTGTTTTGAACATATTACGTTTCTGCTTCTGTGTTAATAATGTATGATATGAAGCTTCTCAATATTGACTGCGATGATCATTTGTTTATGCACACAAACATTTCAAAGATGTGCTTAATCGATTCAAATCAAGACTGTATTTTAATTCGTGCAAAATAAACTGGAGAATGATGGTCAGTAAGTTGGAGAATGTTCGTATCCTTTTAGACTGATGTCATCATACTGGAGAAAAATATTGATCATTATGAAAACAATTGTTAATCATGCTGGAGAAAGATGTTTGCTGTTGAAGATTATATGTAACATGTTGGAGAATGTTTATCAATCTAGAAACTGATGTTGCACTTCTGGAGAATGATTATTTGTCACTTTTGTTTTGAGTTGTGCCTTTTAATCTTTGATCCTTTTGAGTGATTCTTTTGCTCATATAAGAGCTATATATTCGTAGTATATGAACTGGAAATCCATTTACGATTTGCAAGAATTTTCGTTGCATTAAAAACTGATTTGGTCTTGCTTGTTGAAAATGACAGAAACGTGGAGAACGTTCTTAGTTTTTCAGATTATGTCAATAACGTTCTTGATTCAGTTTTGTTCATTTTTAGTTATTTCTTTAAATTGGTTTCCCTTGCATTTACTTTGCACCTATCTTGGATTATTACAATCAAAAGCAAATGTTAAATTAACACATAATTTAAAATCATAATTAGAGTTTTTAATTAATCTTTATTTGTTTACATCAAAATATTAATTTGGGATTTTACCTCGACAATACGTACGTCAAGAAACATTAATTTTAATGAAAACAAATATTTAAAATTCAAAGTTTACATTAAATATTAAAAAAATACAAAACTTCATTAATTAAAATAAAAAATCTTATTTACAATAGTCAATGAAAAAATATTTAATTAGATTTTTCAGCTCCAATAATATAATTTTTAATAGTTAAATTCTTAAAATAGTTCATATAATTATTTACCAAAAAAATAGTTGTATTTAACTTATATCATATTTTCAAACGATATACAAAATTTAAACAAATACGTTGTATATTAAAAATTGACACACAAATTTTGAATATAACCTATATTCGAGATCATATACAAAGTACACTTAAATAATCATTTATCAAAAAGAAAATAAAACAATGATATTAATATACTCATTATTATTGGAACATTTTAACTTAACATTATTAAATCCAATAATTATATTGTTATCACTTAAATATTTTAATTATTGCAAAAGATATTAAAATCATTTAGTTTTGACATGATTATGTGTCATACACTAATTATGAATAATAGGATCATTTGATTAAATTTATTGGACTTGGATTTTATTGGTTTAATATAAGAATTGGAATTTCATATTGAGTGTTTAATTATTTCATCATTTATTTGTGAAACTATACTATTTATTTTTATCTAATACTTTAAAATATAATTACGGTTGACTATCTTTTCTTATTTTTTCAACAATTAATATAATTCATATGTGTGCATAAAATTTCTTAACATAAATTAATATTCTTTTTTATAAAATAAATGTGAATAATATATATATATATATATATATATATAAATTGATTTATAAAAATTTATTCCAACACGAGCTACACACTAGTTTATAATAGATTATATAATCGGCCTTTGAAAACAAGAGGTTGAATAGTCTAACTAATTTGAATTAAAAATTAAATGAGTTTAAATTAAAACAACTAAAATTCAAACCTAATAAAATAAAATAAAATAAAAATTAATTATACTAACAGTTGTGTATAAAATATATATATATATATATATAAATATATATTTGACTTTTGAAAACGATTATTACATATATGACCTTGTTTCCTTTTCAATTATACATGGTATAAATTATCATATTTAAGTGATTATCAAATCTCGGACACTTATATAATGCAAATTTAATGTTCTAAAATATTATTGCAATTTAAAAAAATAAAAAAAGCGGCGTTTTGAACCACAATACATACGAAAAAATTGCTAGTATATCATCAAAATTTACTAGTTTAATTGTAACTCATACCTCTACTATATAATTATGACAGTTTATAAAAATGTCTTTCATTAATGTTCACTTTTTTAAAGATCAAGTCATCTATTCTATTTCATTGTAGTTCAATATAAATATATTATTCGATTTAATATTCGACTGGTGACTATAGACTTTAATTAATGATTCAATTACTGAGTACTCTTATGGTTCAATTTTTACAATACTTTCAATTAAAATCATTAAATAATGTAATAATGATCATTAATAAATCAATTAACCCTTATTCTATATTTATTGGTCAAACTAATTAAAATATTGAAAATCATTATAAAGTATTATACACCATTATGGCAAGATCCGTCAAATTGTTGTGTATATATATATATAAGGACCTCTACTTTTAATTGCAATATCGCTTTTGAAAGTTGAACGAATTTCACGAAATTGTTGAAACATGAAAAGCCTCTTTTGTTTTTCCCTTATTTTTCTGATTTTCTCCGCGAATTTTGGTATGAATTATAATACTTGGGTTTGTTTTGAGAAAAAAATTAATGAGTTGGTGGTTCTTTGATTAACCATGTTTATTTGTATTTTGATTGTAGGAAATGAGATGATGATGATGACAGAGGCAAAACAATGTACTATTTCTGCACCTCATTTTTGTCGAAAATGGGAGGTTTTGATTTGCAAATTAGTCTGCAAGTTTGCTTGTAAATCAATACATGCAACCGGGAAATGTTTCGACGACAAATCTTGTAATTGTCATTGTTGTTAAATTGTTATATAACATTGGAAAAAGCTTCACCTTTTTTATCTATTAAATTGTTAACTAATAATAAATAAAAGTTTCATCATTTTTAGTGGTGGTAATTTTATGTTCATGTGGACAATGAATTTTCTTCTTCTATATTGAAAATAATTTTCAGTGATAGAAAAATGGATCATTTTTAAAATTTTGATAGTATCTATATACTTTTTTTTTTGTTACAGTGCCGTAAAAATTGTCGATAAATATTTATATATGTTAAAAAAATTATTTGAATTAATAATATTATATTTATTGTGATTGATTAAATTTTTAAATTACATTGACCCATACAAACATTTGAAAAGTTATAATTGAGTTTGATTTACCTTCAATTTTTATATCTTGTAGAAGAAACAAATAAAGTAGATTAATATTTGGACAATTTTAATAACTCGTTGTTTTTTTCTTTTAAAAAGCCAATCACAGAGTGTTGTTGCTAATTCACTACTTGTATAGGTGAAAATTTTAACCTATAAGATTAATAAATGGGCATTCAATCAAAACATTGATTGCATTCAATGAAAAGAGAGATAAACATGGTTAATATACTTTCACTCAAATTGTAAAGAACAATTATACAACTAATTGTAACACTAAACTACAACTTTTCTATAATGAGATCATCACACATTTAGTACTTATATTTGTTAGTTTCATTGTATTTGCATATACTATAGATTAAAAAAAAAGTACTATACAAAAAGCAGCATTCAATATGATAAAAAAAAAATGAATGAAAGAAGATACAAAAAGAAAATTATAAAACACAAAAGAAAATGCAGTACTCAATATGCTACTTAAGGAAAGAGGAAGGAGTTGACTTGATAAGAGATAATTTTGTTTTTTGTTGGTAAAAAAATCTCAGTAAAGAAATTTCGATAAAAAATTAAAGATGAATCTTTTGAGATATGTTAAATTTAACAAATTAATATACTTAAATATATTTTTTTCATACCCGATGATCGATCTCTTAATTGCATGATTACAAAATTCAATTATCGTATTTGCCAAACAATTGATGTGACATTATGTTTTGTTGATTATTGATTCTCCTTTTTTGAGAAAAGATGGGTATTGCATTTCAATTGATTTAAAATATGAGTATTACATTTCCTTTGCGTTGTTACAGCAATGAGAGGACTGTAATAATCAATATTTATAAAATAAATGAAGATTATAATCATAATCGGGTCGTTGTAGTATAGTGGTAAGTATTCCCGCCTGTCACGCGGGTGACCCGGGTTCGATCCCCGGCAACGGCGATTTTTTTAATTTTCTTTTAAATTAAATAATTGGGCCCTTTCATATTCCTCTCGGGTTTTTAGTTTGGGTTCAACTTGAAGGCGTATATACCCAAGCCCAAATTACTTCGACTCATTTTCTCATAGGAAAGTTGGGCCCTTGTAAAGTTTTTTCTCTTCTTATTTTTCATTTCAATAATAATAAAAATATGGTTTTAGGTTTAGTGTATATGGATACATTACAAAGTATTTGTACTTTATCCAAATTAAACGAGTGTCTTATTTGCTTATATATAAAAATAAGAATGTAGTACTTCAATTTTGTCTGATTAAATAATGATGATTTTAAAAAAGTAAAAAATATGTTTATTTAAAAATTATAAAAATTGTCATTTTGTTAAATTTGATGATTTTGAGTTCATATTAGTTTCATGATGATTTTAAAAAAGTAAAAAATATGTTTATTTAAAAATTATAAAAATTGTCATTTTGTTAAATTTGATGATTTTGAGTTCATATTAGTTTCATGATGATTTTAAAAAAGTAAAAAATATGTTTATTTAAAAATTATAAAAATTGTCATTTTGTTAAATTTGATTATTTTGAGTTCATATTAGTTTCATTACATTAAAAATACACAAAATAAAAAATAAAACAAAACAAAAATAAAGAAATGTTAAAAAAGGTTGTTTTACTGCTTCTCAGCTACCTGTATGCGCCCTTCCCGCATCCCTCCATTCATTTATTTTTATTTTATTGTTTATTTAGTCTAACAATGGTATAAATTGTTATGTGAGTTTTAGAAAACTTTTTAAAAATTACAATTTATGTCACCGAAAATATTACTGAGTTGAGTCGCGGACTAGGTCGCTCTTTTAAGATGTTTCGCGACATTGTCCAAATAGTTCAGATTCACTGTATCGGAATTCCACGGTACCGTAGAAAATCGTTCTAGAATTACACCCTCAATATGACGGTTAAAGCCACTCCACTCTCAATATAACGATTAAAGTCAACCGCTCTAAAAATCAAAGGGACTACGCCATAACAACCGCTATAAAAACCGAAGGGACTATGACACAAAACCAATTTAAAATATCGAAGGGACATAAAGAAAGGGGAGAAGTGGCTCAAAATTTAGGTGAGCAAAATATAATAGAAAGAAAAGAGAAAGTTGGAAAATGCATCCAATTTTTGTATACTTTTCACAATAGTTTGAAACTCATTATATAGTGATGGAAACAAACTCACATATGTTTTCTAACCAATGTGAGACTTTAATATTTACAAAGTTGAAAACTAAAAATATGAGAGTTCTCCAACGTAGGACTTCAAAAAAAAAATTATATTCAGTGTGAGACTTGAATTTTAAAAAACATATTTCTTTCTACTTGAATTTACAAAAAATATTTTTTTTCAATGTAGGACTTCAACAAATTTTTTTAAATTCACACAATAACATACTCTATGTTCCAACATTATTTTTACCAATTGAATACTCAATCAAAAAGACGAGTCCATCATTTCCTTAATTGTATGAGTTTGCTTATCTTGTTGCAAAATCAGTGTAAGATCCAGAATTTAAGTTTATACAATAAACACAACCATTTCTCGTTTAAACTTATATGTTGAATCAAAAAATTCAATCAAATGGGGATTTATTTTTCGGAAAAGAAAAATTAAAAGATAAAATTGAGAGTTTTTCATTTCTTTTTTTTTTTTCTCTTTTCTAATATAAACAATAAAAAATAGAGTATTACAACAGAAGGGAAAAAAAAAAACAGAGAAGAAGAAGAAGAAGAAAAATCCATTATCCTACTTCCTCCCATCAATCCATCATACTCAAGCCCACCTTAACAACACATACGGAAATAGACAAGAAAACCTATTACAGCCGCATACCACCACGCACCGCCTCTATTTTGTAGTACTCTAATTTTGTCTAATTTATTTAAAAATAAATCAAAAAGAAAATATATATTAAAAAGGGAAATAAAATAATTACAATGATTAGACTCATTAATTTACAATACCAAATCAGTTTACAATTACAATTCTAAAATTAAATCAAATTATAATTTCATATTACAATCAAATTGCAACCAAAAATAAAACCAAATTAAATTACAATAAAAATTAGGCCGAACTTTTTCAAATTAAGTCAGCCTGCTTTGGCTCAGTTTTGTTGTTGATGCTGTCTTTCTGTTCCTGATGCAGTGTCATGGTTGATGCACAAGCCATGCTCATTGATACATACCTGTTGTAACTAATTAGAGAAACTGAAAACCATTTTTTTTACAGTTAGACTCAATATACATGATAAAAACCAAATGACAAAGTTTTGAGTTTAAAAAAAAGAAACTAAGGGACAAATGAAAAAGGTCAGCAAACAATCAGATAAAACAAATAAAAGCTAAAATCGTGAATAGATCAGAGGTGCATAAAAATACATATTATGAGCAAATAATTTAAACATCAAACAA
>NC_021163.2:62177442-62346976 GCF_000331145.2 Cicer arietinum
GTCCGCCATTACAACAACGAGACTTAATTCACCGTACCAGACACCGTAGAGAAGGTAACTTCCAAACGCGTTCCTTTGTTTTCTTCTTTGACTGATGGGCAAAGCGGCCGCCCCTTTCTCTAAGTGTGTAAGCACGACTAGGGTTTTCATTTGGATGTTTTAGCTTGTTTTGATTAGTTGGGCTCGGGTTTTCATTTGAAGGTATGGTAAAAATGTTATACAGATTGAGCCCATTTAGAGTTAGTTAAAAAAAACACATACATCAAGTGCTAAAAAAAAACACAAATTTCAATTTCAAAGAAAAAACACAAATAAAATATTTTATTAAAGATTAATTAGATGTGACATCTTTTTAATTTTTTGAGTTATTAGAACACAAGTGGTACAACTTGATAGTTTTAAAACTCTTTTATTTTATTTTATTTATTTATTATTATTTTTTAATAATTAATATAAAAAAGGACTATAAATTTATTTAATTAGATGTGTTATTTTTTATTTTCTTTATTTTTGAATTATCAAAATACAAGTTGCGACAACGTGACGGTTTTTATCTTCACAAATAAATTAATAAATTAAAACTCGTAAACAAATTAATAAATAAAAATTATTCGAAATTAACTAAAAATAACATATTTTAATCCATGTAGCATAACACAATTTATATAACTTGGTAATTGTGAAATTTGTTTTTATATATAAATAAATCTAAATTTAACTTTTTTAAATTTGATTTATTTAGATGTAATTTTTTTTACTAGTTGGTGTTTTCGAAACCCCATGATAATATAAAATATTTTTTAAGTAGATTAAATTAGATGTGACATCTTCTTTACTCGTAGAGTCTTGAGACACTAGTTGTACAACTTGATCGTCCTAAAACTCATATTTTAAAATATTTATTCAAATCAAACTTTTTTTATTTTGTCAAAACATTTTTTTATCGCAAAACTGATTTTCTTTAAAACACACTCAATGCATCTCTTTTTTTTTTTTTTAAATCAAGAAATACGTAATTTTGATTTCTCCATCGCACCGAGAGATACGTAGGAGCAAGATCACATTCTTGTTAAGCACATAAATAAAAATTTCTTTTTTTGTCCTTTATTTGTTAAAGTACATATTTATTTCAAAAATCATATTTTAAATATAGTAATAATTGTTATTCATATTTAATAATAAAGAAAAATAAATATACTTAAGTTAATATTAATTTTGCACAATTAATTATAGGTAACCGTATTTTAACGGATGTCGTAGGGTGCTAGTACCTTCCCTACGCATAATCGACTCCCGAACTCAAAATTTGGTTTCAAAGACCACATTTTTTTTTTATTTTTACTATTTTAAGGGTTTCCCAATATTTTCCCTATTTTAAAATAAATTTTGGTGTCGACTCCATTGAATTCGAGAAGCACTCGAAATTTTAGGCCGCGACATATTTTCATCGGAAAGACATGTATTTTCTCATTCTCTTTATGTTTGCTCTACTGTTCAAAACTGTATATTATTAAAAGATGAAATTTTGTTTTGTTACATGTGAATGGAGTTTTGGTTGAGATCATCTTTTGATGTAAAGTTTAAAATGCGTAGATAGTGTTTTGTTTGAGATTAATTTTTGACGTAGGTTGTAGAGTTAGAAATTTATTTCTTGCTAGTTTTGTGATACAAGTTGTACAACTTGATAGTCTTGAAACTCGTATTTCAAAATAATTATTCCAATTAAACGAGTTCATTTTTTGGTCAAAATAACTTTTTTTCTTTAAAAAATAATCAACAGATCCGTATTTTAACAAGAACTAAGTAGTTTTGATTTCTCCATCGCACTGGGAGATAATTAGAAGCAAGATCACATTCTTGTCAAGCCCATTAATAAAAATCTTTTTTAATCATACGTTTATTTCAAAACCGTGTCAAAAAAAAACAATTGATATATTCATATTTAGTAATAAGTAAAAATAAGTATATTTAAGTTAATATTAATTTTGCACAATTAATTGTAGGTAACTATTTTTTAACGGATGTCGTAGGGTGTTAATACATTTCATATGCATAATTGACTTCCGAATTCAAAATTTGGTTTCAATTACCATTTTTTATTTTTTTATTTTTAAGGAGTTTCGAATATTATTTTTCTATTTTAAAATAAATTTTCGTGGCTACTCCATTGAATTCGAGTAACACTCGAAATTTTAGGGTGCGACAACTAGCG
This sequence comes from Cicer arietinum, assembly GCF_000331145.2. NCBI lineage: Eukaryota > Viridiplantae > Streptophyta > Magnoliopsida > Fabales > Fabaceae > Cicer > Cicer arietinum. Next base: position 62,179,655 of record NC_021163.2, read on the forward strand.
ACTCCAGTGGGGACCCTTAGAGAGTCAAGCCTAACAAATTAATTGTGCATAATTTTTTAACTTTTCTATATTTGTTTGTTTTTCATTTTCTTGATGTGTTTATTATTTCTTAATAAGTATTAGCTCAAATTATAATATTTTTTTTAAGCTAGTAGATCGTTTTTTATTTTATTTTATTTCTTTATTTTGTATATGTATATATGTTTTATTGGTATTATGGAGTTATTAAATTATGCTTATTCCACACCTACAATTTTACTAAGACACACACTTATGAGTGAAACCTTATACACGGGTTTGAACAAAACTTAAGCATAGTTTCGAGATTGTGTAGTGGTAGTCTTCTAGATGTACATCATGTTTGGTTAGCATGAAGATCTCACCTAGAGTTTGATCTTGTTGAAGTTATTGTCACTTCATATAGTTTACCTATTTTTGTTGACAATATTCCAAAATAGTATTATTGGCTCTAGGAACTGTGTTTAGAACCATAGAGCCTCCCTTGTGAGAGTTTCATTAAATAAACCAATAGACCCTTTCATCGTAAGAATATCCATACAAACCAAAAAATACCTCATATATTCAAGACTTTATATATAATAGTTTCATCCATATCTTCATGCTACTCTCTCGTTGATATATATTACTCTATGTATATGTGACACGAGAAGAAAAAGGGAACAATTTTGTGTTGTATTTCAGTGTTGTATGTCTCACATGTTCAAGAAATGATATCATGTTGGGGTTAAAAGTAATCGTGAATGAGCTCAGAGTATAGCTAGCTTTACCGAGGACACAGTTTCATGGTACTATAGAGAACAATGGGTGAAAGAAAAGTGACATCTCAATTAATTTAGTTTGATTAATTTGAACAATGGACACAGTTTGATTAATTTAGAAGTGACATCTTTTTAATATTTGAATTTTTGATACATAAATTGTACAACTTGATAGTTTTTAGACTCGTATTCCAAAATAATTATTCCAATTAAATGAGTTCATCTTTTGGTCAAAATAACTTTTTTTCTTTAAAAAACAATCAACAGATCCGCATTTTTAACAAGAATTACGTAGTTTTGATTTCACCATCGCACCAGAGGATACATAAAAGCAAAATCACATTATTGTCAAGCACATTAATAAAAATCTTTTTTAATCCTACTTTTATTTCAAAATCGTGTTCAAAAAAACATACTATTGATATTCATATTTAATAATAAGTAAAAATAAATATATTTAAGTTAATATTAATTTTGCACAATTAATTGTAGATACTGTTTTTTAACGGATGTCGTATGATGCTAACACCTTCCTATGCATAATCGACTCCCGAACTCAAAATTTGATTTCAAATACCATTTTTTTTAATGGTTTCCCAATGTTTTTCATGTTTTAAAATAAATTTTGGTGGCGAATCAATTGAATTCGAGAAACACTCGAAATTTTAGACTGCGACAAAGTGTCTTATTTCATGAACTTGAATTGTATTTTATTCAGACATGTGGTATTGGGGATGAGGAATATTACTAATTTGATTATAAGTGAATGAGTGTGAAGAAAATAGAAGTATTAATGAAAATATGAGTTTATTTAATTATAAAGAATACAAGACGGACATGGTTTGAAATCAAAAAACTTCGGTTAATAAATAAAAATTTGTTTATGATTTATATTTTCACTTGTAAATTAGTAGTATTTAGTTATCTCTTTAATATAATTTAAAATTATATTAAATTCTTTTTAAATAATTCATGTTTCTTAATGTATTATTAAAGATGATAATTTTTTACTTTTTGTTTATACTATAAAAATTTATTGCATTTTAAATATATAATTTACTTTTTTTAAAAAAGAAGTATTAAATTCATTTATGGTTATTTTTAGAAAATAAATTTTTTAATAAACAAAATTACTCCTTTATGCTTACTTTGAAAAATGTGTTCTTAAAAGGAGTAATCAAACAAATTTTATTTTTAAAAATATATTTTAAGTTAGAAAATAATAATAATCACCAACCAACTTCAACTTTATGGCAAAAGTTTTTATTTTTCTCTTAAATATTAAAGTATTAAGTCCATTCCTTTTTAATTAACATGTTTCTTATAAAATTTTCGTCCTATTCAATATAATATTAACTATTATTTTTATCTTAACTATTTATTGTAGAGAGAGAAAAATAGCTAATTATGATAATAAATATTAAGGCTATAATAAAAAAAAGTCATATAATTTCATAAAAAATAATTAAAATTATTGATTTTCTTTATATGCATATATAATCTTAAACAATAAATAAAAATGAACATATATAAGAAATTCTGTTTAATGCCGAAATTTTTTGACCAAATGGTGTTTTATTTTTGTAGATGGGATCCAAAGGAGGAGTAACATAATTACTTATCTTTGACCCGTAGATAAAAATATTAGACATTTTGATCGTTTAATTTATTTTTGTTTTGTTTTATTTTAAATTTAAATTATAAATATAAATATTTTATTCCTTTTATTTTAAAGTATATGGTTTTTTGAACAATTTTAAATTATTTATTATTCTGACAAAATATATTTGTCTTAAATTATATATTGTTTAACAATATCTATGAATCATTAATGTTTTTTTTTTCTTTCTATTTTACCTTTTAATATTTATTAGTCTATTTTTTCATTCTTTTAATTTATCTTTCTCAAACTATTAAAGGATACTTTCGTAAAATAAGTCATAAAAATGTGTTTGTTCTATTGGTCATGGTGTTATGAAAAGAAAAAAAAAAAAAACTATTATAATACTAACAATTTCGTTATCACAAATTGCGAATGACAATTATATTTCGTTGATACATTAATTTTTTAGTTTTTCAAAAAGTTTAATGTAGTCTTGAAAATACATTGAAGTAAAACCACAAATAAACATATTTTATGAATGAAATTGACATTAAAATATGAGTTGTTTATTTAATGGGTTTGATATTGTTGTTGTTGGAGATGAAAATATAATTTTTTTTTGAATATTTGAATTGTGAATTTGATAAAAATATAATTTTTTTTTGAATATTTGAGTTATGAATTTGATAAAAATATGAATTTCAGTGAAGATGATAACTAATTTTCTATGTTTTGTTTGAAGATGATAATACATTTTTTGGATTTATGTAATATAAAAAAAGATATTGTTAACATTTTAATACATAAATAATCAAATTGTTACTTTAAATTCTGTAACAAAAAAAAAAAGAATAAAAAACTTAATTGTTATCTAAAATTAAATTAAAAAAAAATTTATCTAAAATCTCTAGTGTCCTTGAATCAAAGACAATCGTTTAAAATCACCATGTATTCTCTTTTAAAATATGAGTTATTTATTTGATGGGTTTGAAATTGTTCTTGTTGGAGATGAAAATATAATTTTTTTTTGAATATTTAAGTTGTGAATTTAATAAAAATATGAATTTCAGTGAAGATGATAACTAATTTTCTAAATTTTGTTTGAAGATGATAATACATTTTTTGGATTTATGTAATAAAAAAAACGATATTATTGATATTTTAATACATAAATAATTAAACTATTACTTAAAATTCTGCAACAAAAAAAAATAAAAGATTTAATTATTATCTAAAATTAAATTAAATTTTTTTTATCTAAAATCTCTCATCTTGAATCAAAGACAAATCATTCAAAATCCCCGTCTATTCTCTTTTAAACCAAAATATCTCTATTTTATTTTTTTTATCATAAGAATTATCAGAAAGTTAATATGCCGGATCATATTAAAATATGAAGGTCGGACTATAAACAACTTGACACACAATTTCAAGTTGCCTCAAATCAAATTAAGGTGTTATTATGAAAAATAATTATGTAACTGATATAGACAAAACTGATTCCTATATTACATTGAGTATACATGACATTAATTGAGTGCTTCAACGGTTTTCAACGGATCAATTTGACGGTATCATCTTTCTCACTAACTTCTGAGTTCAATGAATCAAACAATTTATGGTAGATAGAGAACATTTTTTTCAAATATCGTACATTTGACAAAAAGCAAAAATATCAGAATATAATTTGAATTTTAGAAGAAAAAATATATATTTTTTTATTTGGAGAAGATCATGAGAAAAGAAACAATGAGAAATAAACAAATTAACTAGGTAAATACAAAAAAAAAAAATCAGTATTTTAACTAAAAAAATATAGAAAAAAACGACATAAATCGGGTGATTTTGAATCAAAAACTAATCATAAATTAACCATCTATGATTAAAAATGGAGTTTCTACATCTCTACACCTAAACCTTTCACCCTTCGATCAACGTAAAAATACAATATTATCTTTTTAATCATCTATAAAACCTTCAAACTTTTTACCATATCATTTTTTCACCCCCCAATTTTGAAAGTTTAGAAAAAATAGATTAACCTTCACAATTGTTCAAACATTCGAAATAAAAAAATAAGTGCAATCTCAAAAATTTTAAAGTTCCAAATTATAAAATTTCAAGATTTTCAAAAATTTCGAATAATTCAAAACTTCAAAATAGGAAAAATGAATTATAATTGAAAAATTTCAAAATAGGAAAAATTAGTTATAATTGAAAAAATTTGAAATAAAAAACGTTTGAAATAGGAAACTTTCGAAACTCATAGTGAATTCGTTCCAAAAGAGGGGTAAAAGAATGAGCGGTAAAAAAATTGAATATAGTTAAAATGGAAAAATTGAAATTTTCATGTTGATCGAGGGTGAGAGGTTTAGGTATCGAGGTACATGATAGAATCCTCATTGAGAGTAAAAGAAATCTAGAAAAAAAAGATGGCCTACTCAAAGCAATTTTCAAATGTTGTATTTTCTCCTCAGATCTTTCATGCTATATCTGATTTTCAGATGTTGTTATAGTGTTTATTTTATTTAAAATAATATATTATATTTTATTTAATACAAACATATTTAATCTATAACTTTAGATAATGCAGATTCGAAAATATATGTATTATGGTCACTTGAGTTTTGTCAAATTTGTAGGTTTATTCGCAAATTCATCTTTTTAGTTTTTGGTAACTTTGTATTTGTGTTGATTTGTATTATATGAACAAATATTATTTTTAGTAAAAAAATTTAATATTTTTAAAATTTAAAAATATCCATATCCAACTCCCTACATGGAAATTATCCGTTATAAGATAAGAACGGTTACGATTAAAATAAATTAAGATCATTTATGACATGATATATTTTATTTTTCAAGTTTGAATGTATTGAATAAGGATATACAAATGGTCAATCTAAATTTCAATCTAGAAGTATTTAACTATAATATGTTTTAATAAATTAACTAATATATTAAAATCATGTATATATTAGAGGAATCACCTTATATGGATAATATCAATTAAAGAGAGATAATTTTATAAAACAAGTCATAAAGGTTGGAATAATTTGGGACCAAGGAGTATAATATAAAACGGTGAGAGTGGGTGATAAAAGAAAATAATAGTGAACACAAAATGTCAAAACTTGCCACTATCGTCGCCTTGGCTCTTCTATTAAGCTTTACTTTAATCTATGCTTCCCGTCCTAACATTGGACTCAACGATGTACACAAGGTATATTTTTTCTCTCTCAATTTTCATCTACTCGAATTAGTGAGTTTTGTGTGTTTTAAATAAATAAAATATGATTTTTACTTATGTTGGTGGAGACATAAAAAATCCAAATATTTTATTTTACTGTATCGTTTATTATTTTGGTCACTTGATAATTGATTTGGACTATTGAGAATTCTTATGTTTGAATTGAAGGATGTTGTGGCTAGCAAAGCATCATCAAATGTAGATTTGGGAGAAGAGAGTTGTGAAGGAGGGAAGGGAGAAGAAGAATGTTTGGCAAGAAGGACACTTGATGCACATCTCGATTATATCTACACTAATCTGTCCATACCCAACCCTGACCCAAAACATTGATATTGGAATTATTGAAACCAAACTATTGTATGTTAAATAAAAATATCAATATATATTATTGGCTCACATATGTTTTGGTTTGATTTCTCTTGCTTTAATTAAATGAATTGCTTTTTGCTACGTACTAGGTATGGTTCTTTGCGTCAACTTTTGAATTTTGTTGGTGAAAATACAGAAACATTTGAACAACAATGTTGATGATGAATATCGAAATTAGAGAATTTTAGATGATGTTTGTTACATTAAATTTTAAATTCGTCTCAACTAATTAGAGGAAAATGGTATGAATAATAAAAAAAATCATAATATTTTGAAATTTTTTTAATGTGATTCACTAATCCATCAAATCATTTCAATACTATTTTACAAAATAATATTTTCTAAATTTCATCTAAAAAATTAATTTTATATTGAAAATCAATTAGAATCAAATGTTTTACCATTATTTTTTAAAAACTGTTTAAAAAATATGTTTATGTGCCAATAAAATGAATTGTTATTCGATGATATATTAAAATAATTTTATACCATAAATGTTCCTCCATTAAACTCATAAGTAAATAAAGTTAAATATGTTTTTAATATCTATAAAATTTAAATATTTTATTTTTAGTCCATTTAATTTTTTAGACCAAATATTTTTCATATTTGTTTTTATATCTCTACTTTTAAGTCAACTCATGTGTATATTTTAATTTTTTAATGATTTTTATCAGTCAATTGTAGGCCATTATCAAGATCTACAAGACATATGGACTATAATGAGAACTTGATCTTGTTATATTTTTCCAAGTTAAGGAACAAAAATTTCGTCGGTAAAACGCGGAATTTATCCGTTAGATTTATTATTAAATAGTTTAGTTGCCGAGGAATTTATCCTATAAGAAAATGCGACTCGTTTAAGAATAAATTCAGAGACTGAACAAGATGATGTAACAAAAAGTTATAAAGTATCTACATATTTTTCTAGATTATTAATAATTTAACGAAAAGTTAGTGAAAATATCTAGATATTTTCTTACTATATAGTAAGAATTTATAAGAATCAAAATCATATTTTTATAACTGAAATATTTTTAAATTTCACGTGTGTAAAAATTATTCAAATCTAAGACAAAAAGAATTATCAACTTTTGAATTCGACAAAACTTTTTATTCAAGTTCTTAGATTGTTTGAGATTTGATTTGTCAGAAAAATATTTTTATGAGCAAAAAATATTAAATTTAATTATTTTAATAATCAAATTATTTTTATAATAATAACTATTGATAAATATTTTACGAGTTTTAACCTACGATTAGATTTATCTATGAGTTGAGTTATATCAGATAGATATTTTGTACATAAAGTTAGTAATTTAAATAAAGTAAATTTTAACTTTTATCAGAGATAAATATTTTAAAGGAGAAGTAGTAGTAAGAAACGTGCTCACAAACTTATGGTTGTTATTAATGTTTAGGAAGTCAAATAAAACATTTTCAACTCTTTTTCATTCAAGCATAAAAAAAAAACCCTAAATAAGCGAGTAAAAGGAAAGTGTCTTTTATTGCTTTGGTGTTTTGTTAATATTGAAATTAGAGAAATTAATACCTTGAATAACAACAAAATGAAACCAATCCCGCAAAATTTCTAGTAAGACCAAATGTGATTTGTCATAACGTGAAAATTTGATTTTTTGTATGTGTTTGAGTTATATAATGAGTTGTTTTCAAATAAATGAGTTTAAACTGAAAATGGAAATTTTATTAGAGAGTTTAAGTTGGTAAAGTTAAGACTTTTGCAAGTGTGTTTGGTTATGTTTTTTTTTATAATTAAAATGACAACTAGATGTTAGGTATTTGAGAACCAAAGTGATGTAATTTAAAAAATAAACTCAAAATTGTGAAATGAGGAATTTAAAGTAAGTGAGTAATTGATAAAAAAAAAAAAAAATTGATTAGTTTTATTAAGTAATGTAACATTGAAGCAATTTTTATAATTTCTTACGTTTATATAGTTAGATCCTTGAGTCTCGAAAATGAATCGAGATTGTGAAACTGAGTTAGTGGTGTAGAGAACTCTGAATATTTTATATTTATTGGTTGAAATATTTAAGGAAAAGAGATAGGAACAAAAAGGTCATGACAAAATTTTAGAGTAAGTTTAAAAAACAATTTCGAGATTTTCAAAGTGTGGCATAAATATTTTGAAATTTGTTTTCGTCAAAGTACTTAAACCATAGTCTTTTTGAAGTTAGGGAACCAAAGAAAAAAAGTCAATTTCTAATTGATTTGGATAGTTGCCGAACCTAGAGTTCATTTGGGGGTTGGTTTAGAAACTTGTATTGATTAAATTAATTGATTGGTTTAAGGTACAAGGAAATTGAGAAATGACATTGGAATTGTCAGATAGGTTATGATGGTGTAGCGTAAGTTGCTTGTGTAATAAAATATTGTCGAGATAAGGGCACTTTCTAACGATATTATATATGCTTGAATGCAAAATGTGTATGTATTCATGTTCTTTGTGCTTATGGTGAATACAGGTGCACACGATTGTGTAATGTATTTGATGTGATTATTTATTTATAACTGATAACATATGTGTTATGAATTTTATTGGCAAGAATATGTCTTGAGTGTGTTCTTTGAAAAAGTATTCAAAATTATTGGTGTTTAATGAGTATTAAAATGAAGTCTTTTAAATGTTGCATTTACATAATGATTGATGTGGAAAAGTCAAAGTATACTCATATATTTCATAGTTAGTGGTGATCATGATGGACCACAGTGTTAGTGGTGACCGTAATGGGTCATGGGGTGGTTCTTTGAGTTGATTGGTCCAACTTATCCTTACAAGAATTTTGGAGTCGTGTAAGTCTGTGATAGACTACACTCTAGTAAATCGTGCTGATATGTGATATGTGGCACCTCGGTAATTAGAAATGGTATGTGAGAGGCAATACATTTATGATTTACGGCGCTCGAGGCGGGTGTGGAAATTCCAGAATCATGTGCACTAGCATATAATGGCATATAAGCATTGTATTAGAGTGCTTTGTCACACAAGTCATGTTTGTTATATGATGATATTTATATGCATGTTTGTTTATCACTTGATGTCATGTCATGTTATGCTTTTGTGCTTTGTATTTTCGAATGTATGTTGTTTTTAGATGATGGCCCTATACTATTATTGTGGATCGGGCTCACGCCCCAGGTTCTTATTGTTCTGAGTCGTGCTGGAATTGCAATGACGTCGAAGACGCGACACAACGATGATTTTAGATTGGTAATCGGAAGCAATGAAGCTTGATGTCACTCATGGATCTTCAGAACCCAATCACCATCAGTTAGATTAATGATCAGCTTATGGTTTTATTTAAGAATCTTATTTATTCTCCCTTTCTTATAGCAATGTTGTTGTCGCAATGGAATTTATGTATTTGAAACAATTGCAATTATTTTAGTCAACGTGAATTGTTCGATTCTAAGTAAGTCTGTTATGTCGAAACAATTTTATATAATGAGACAATGATTCTAATCATCACTTTTGAAAAAGAATTTTACAATTTAAATATTATACTCTAATTTAAATTAAAGTATTATTATGAATATTTTATCCAAAAATGTTTGTTGTTTTAAAAAAATTACACTATTATTGTTAAAAATCATGGTGTTACAGTTTCGAATAGAAATAGTAATTTTCTAAAATTTTTGAAACTTTTGAAAGTTTTGAAATGCAAGTTTTCAGAAATTTTGGAACTTTTGAAATATGAAAAATGAGTTATAATTTAAAACTTTCGAAAGTTATGATGAATTTGTTCCGAAAGAGAGGGTGAAAAAATGAATAGTAAAAAAATTGATTATAGTTAAAAGGGTAATTGTATTTTCATGTTGATGGGGTGGTAGATTTAAGTGTCGGGGTGTAGGGTAGAATCCCCATCAAGAATAAGAGAGATCAAGAAAATGGCCTACTCAAAACAATTTTCGCATGTCCTATTTTCTACTGAGATCTTTCATGCTACATATGATTTTTAGGTCTTGTTATATTGTTTATTTTATTTAAATTGATAAATTAATTTTTATTTAGTACAAATATATTTAATATATAACTTTAAATATTGTAGATCCGAAAATATATGTATTATGACCACTTGAGTTTTGTCAAATTTGTAGGTTTATTCGTAAATTCGTCTTTTTGAGTTTTGACGCCTTTGTGGAAATTCCCCGTTATTATATAAAAATTGTTACAACTAATATAAATTAAGAGCATTTATGACATGATATATTTTACGTTTGAAGTTTGAACGCATTAAATTAAATAAAGGTTTACAAAGGGTCAAACTAAAATATATTGTTTTATTAAATTAACTAAAACATTCATATATTAAAATCATGTATATATTAGAGGAATCGCGTTATATGAATAATAGCGATTAAAGAGAGATAATTTTATAAAACAAGTCATAAAGGGAGGAATAATTTGGGACAAGGGAGTACAATATAAAACCGTGAGAGTGAGTGATAAAAGGAAATAAAAGTGAACACAAAATGTCAAAACTTGCCTCTATTGTCACCTTGGCTCTTCTATTAAGTTTTACTTTAATCTATGCTTCCCGTCCTAACATTGGATTCAACGATGTACGCGAGGTATATTTTTTCTCTCTCAATTTTCATCTACTCGAATTTGTGAGTTTTTGTGTGTATATGTGTGTTTTGAATAAATAAAATATGATTTTTACTTATGTTGGTGGAGACATAAAAAGTCCAAATATTTTATTTTACTGTATCGTTTATTATTTTGGTCACTTGATAATTGATTTGGACTATTGAGAATTCTTATGTTTGAATTGAAGGATGTTGTGGCTAGCAAAGCATCATCAAATGTAGATTTGGGAGAAGAGAGTTGTGAAGGAGGGAAGGGAGAAGAAGAATGTTTGGCAAGAAGGACACTTGATGCACATCTCGATTATATCTACACTAATCTGTCCCTAGCCAACCCTGACCCAAAACATTGATATTGGAATTATTGAAACCAAACTATTGTATGTTAAATAAAAATATCAATATATATTATTGGTTCACATATGTTTTGGTTTGATTTCTCTTGCTTTAATTAAATAAATTGATTTTTGCTAAGTACTTGGTATGGTTCTTTGTGTCAACTTTTTTATTTTGTTGGTGAAAATGCAGAAACATTTGAACAATAATGTTGACGATGAATATTGGAATTAGTGAATTTTAGATAATGTTTATTACATGAAATTTTAAATTCGTCTCAACTAATTAGAGGTAAATGGTATGAATAATAAAAAAAATCATAATATTTTGAAATTTTTTAATGTGATTCACTCATCCATCAAATCATTTCAATAGTATTTTACAAAATAATATTTTCTAAATTTCATCTAAAAACTAATTTTATATTAAAAATCAATTAGAATCAAAATTTTTACCATTATTTTTTAAAAACTGTTTCAAAATATGTTATGTGCCAGTAAAATGAATTGTTATTGAATGATATATTAAAATAATTTTATACCATAAATGTTTCTCCGTTAAACTCATAAGTAAATAAAGTTAAATATATTTTTCATCTCTATAAAATTTAAATATTTAATTTTAGTTTATTTAATTTTTTAGACTCTAAATTTTTCATTTTTATTTTTATATCCCAATTTTTAAATCAACTCATGTGTATATTTTAATTTTTTAATGATTTTTATCACTCAAATGTAGGCTATTATAAAGATCTACAAGACATGAGTTTATAATTTTTTAACAAATAAATAATTAAATATGAATTTTTTATCTTTTAAAATTTAAAATGTCATATTTAATTTATCTTTTATTAATAAATTATAAATTTTTGTGAGAGAATTTTTCGTAATATTCTAAATATACTGAAAAATTCTAAAGTTTCAAAGATATACAGATTTGACTCAAAGGTACAGATACAAAATTAAGAAAGAAAATTTTAAGAACAATAAAGTTAAGATATTATTATAGAGACTAAATTTTTTTAATAATAATAAGAGAAAAAGAAATATGTATTATCACTATAGAATAATTTTATATTGAAATTCACTTCAGCTCATTTTAATGGTATGAAATGACCAAATAGATAGTTCCCCATTAGATGTTAGTCTACAACTATTTTCCATTGACATTATATAACAATTAAATAATAATAATAATAATAATAATAATAATAATAATAATAATAATCTATATATTGTTATTTTTAAAAGTAATATACTCTGAAAATCTCCAAATTGAAGAAGAAGAATGCTCATTTAGAACTACTAATTTATAACGATTTATCACAATAAAATTACTTCTACAATGCTAAAAAAATCCACTAATCAACAAATAAGATAAAAATTACTATTTTAACTTATAATATAAAAAGTTATAATTAAAATTTTTCTTTCGAAAGTATATTACCTTAACTTTAAATAAATTAATAGAAAGATCATTTAAAAATATTATTTAAAAAGACTTATCACAATAAAATTGATTTACTGATAAAAAGAAAACCATTTATTAACTAATAACATGAAAATTACTATCTTGACCTATAATCAAAATAAAATTAACAAACTAAATTTTACCCTTGAAAATTTACTCTTTCTTAACTTATAGATATGTATATTTTTTAGTATTGTGTTCTTGAATAACTTCAAGATTAAATTTCAAACAAAATTATAATACATAACGAAAAATTTACTTTATAAATAGGGGTGGGAATTGGCCAAATCAGACTTTGAAAGGTCTGAGTCTGGCCTACGATTAATTCTTTAGGCCTAAGATTGATCTACGGCATATCATATGCTTTATTAGTATTGTGTTCTTGAATAACATTAATAAATAATAAAATATATATAGGTCGGCCTGTCAGATCTAATAGATTTTTTTATAAGCTTGATCTATTTAAAATAATATGCTTTAAAAATAGCTTAAGTCTAGCATTTTTATTAAATATGTCAGACCAAGTCATAGGTCCTTGACAAACGGTCTAGCATATTTTCATCTCTATTTATAAATTATACAAAGAAAAAATATTTTTTAAATATTTTATTAATTTGTCAAAATAATGATTATAATTAAATAAATTGTCATTTATGAGATTAAATTATTATTATGTAAATTATCATTTATTCTTTATTAAATGAAACTTTTTTTGTCCTAAAATCCTTACCTCAATGGCTTGGCCATTTGGCCGTTATAGTTTTGTTATAAAAAAAATGGCTGTGCTGATATATTTAGTATAATTGGGTATTTTCAAATGTGGTAATTATGTGTGTTCACTGCCTCACTTTGTTTCCTTGCGTAGGTGACTTGGTGTCTTTCAACAATGAAGACTAAATAATAGCTTTTTCATCAGTAAAATAAGAAAACTAACACAATTGAGTCGTTGTAGTATAGTGGTAAGTATTCCCGCCTGTCACGCGGGTGACCCGGGTTCGATCACCGGCAACGGCGATTTTATTTTTAAATTTGCACCCACAAATTTTCATGTTACTTATTTTCAGTTTATAATTTCTATTCTGTTTCTTCAGTTTCATGAATTATTCACCCCAATTATTTCATTTTATGAAAATCAAAATAAGTAGTGTGAATTTTCTTAAGTAAAAAAAATACATTATGAAAAACTTAAATTGTTTAGAAATGCTTCAATACATATGTCACAATTTGTAGGAGTCCAACTATTTACCTCCTGAATTTTGAAATATGTGGGACTAAAGTAAACCACTCAAATAACTCATTATCACATAAGATATTGATTAATTTAATGTATTTTAAAAATGAAATTAAAATTCAATTTAAAAAAAAATTGAAATTATGTTATAATTGCAATAATAATGTATCTATCTATATAATTCATTCTTATTTCTTTCCATGATTTCATATCTTTTTATTCCAAGAACCTTCATTTATATAATTCATTATTCTTTCTCTTTTATGATATTCATATTGTAGAAAATGAAGGAATATAAAATCATTTATTCTTCTTTTTCTATGGATGAAAGTTTGAACTCAACGATTCTCAAATATCATTGTAAAAGAAAAATTATCATTATAGTTGTTGCAAATAAAAAAACACTTTGTAAAAAAAAAAATCATGGCTCCCATAAAAAATAATTTCACCATTTGTTTGAGATGTATATATGTGTATCAATGTTGATGTTGATATGCATGCACCCACCACTAACGTACGTATAGGGGATTCACATCAAATTTGATACTTGGATATGTCTTGTAAGATATATACAAAAAATTGTGGCAATAAAAGTCAACACAGTATGAAACATGAGAATTTAAGCTTTGAAGTTTGAACATTTTGTTTGTGGCGTTTACACACTTGTACAAACATACTTTGAATCTTAAGCAGTCCTCAATTTTTGTCTATATAAAAGGGTCCACTCTTTGTCTTCCACTCAAAACACAGAATCTAAGTGATAAGAAGAAGAAAAAAAATAAGTGAGCTCACTATGTCAAAACTTTCCACCATCTTCACCTTAGTTCTTTTATTAAGCTTCACTTTAACCTTTGCCTCTCGTCCTAATCTTGGATTTAAAGGTGTTTCTTCTCTACATGAGGTACGTTTCATTCTCAAATGAGTAACTAGTAGTGAAACTATATAAAAGTATGAAATTGTTATTTTTGCACAAATTAAATATTTTATTTGATCATATTCTTGTGATGCTTGGTTTTGTTTATTCTACTGTTTAATAGTATTCATCCGAAATAAAATATAAGCAAAATTATTATTAAAAAATTGATGTATTTGATTAAAAATTAAGGTCAGTTCGATAAATCAATTTTCATAATTTTTTTTGTTTATGTTTTATTCTAGAACAGTACTTAGATTATGATTTTGAGAATTCTGATTTTTGAATTGAATTAGGATGTTGTTGTGAACAAGGCATTGAGTGAAGAGTTGGATGATGAGAGTTGTGAAGGAGAAGAAGAATGTTTGACAAGAAGGACACTTGCAGCACATATCGATTATATTTACACTCAGAATAAACCCAAAAATTAATGGCATCCACCATGCCTTTGGAAACAAAATAATATAGCAATAAAGCAATATATGATCAACATATATTATTTTTCGTGTATATATAACAAATATTTGCTTAATTTGGTTGAGTCTTTCTTTTGCTTTTGTTGAATTATGTGTTATATTTGCAAGTATTTTCTGTTCAGATTAATCGGAATTTGTGGAAGAATATCGAATATGGTTTATTCTCAAGTACGAGGAATGAAGAAATTCTAACAAATTCTGCTAGAATTATTTTATATAATTTAATAATTTTTATAACAACTGACTTGAAGACATTGATTGAAGAAGTACGGAATAAGAAAATAAAACATGTTATAATTAGAAATACAAAATTTAATATATTTATTTAGTAAGTAGTACTCTCAAAATAACTTAAGTAATTACAAAACATAAATTGATTTTGAATCACCTCTATATTTGATAGATGAAGAGAAAGAAAACAAGAAAATAAGAAGAGGGCCTAGATTTACGTTGCATTTTTTTTATTAAAAAAAAAAACATATATTTTTTATAATGAAATACAAATAAAATAGTAACATTTATTAATATCAAATAAATTAATTTTTTAATTACTATTTTTTTTTTATATTTAATTTTAAAATAGTAACATTTATGACACCATAACGTTAGTCTTAAAATTGTATAATAACTATAAATCAATATTTAAGCGTTAATATTAAGTTGAAATGTTAACTTACTATTTGTTTTAATAAAAAATATCAAATTTCTATGTTATATATATTATATAATATATATATATATATATATATATATATATATATATATATCACAATATAAGTTTTTTTTAATACTAGATAAACTCATAATTTACTAACCAAATCTGTATAGGCTCCACAAATTCTGTATACACATTACATAGAACAGGGGAGGCCCAAGAAAAATGAACAGCACAACAACAAAATTGAGACCATACTTTAATAACAAAACAAAAAAACTACTATTTTAGCTAGGTAATTCAAAATGCAATAAAACTAGTGATAAGACTATAGTAGTAGTTGGGTGACCTGGTAAGAGAAAAGGCACTAAATAATTAACATGCTTTTTTAGTCAAAAAAAGTCATAAAAACAGCAACCAGTGGTTTTCATGATTAAGAATATAATGGTAATTTGATTAATATTAATATATTATAAGCTAGAATTCCAACATGTAACATCATTCACGATTTCCAATTAAATTCCAACTTTAGATATAACCATCAATCATTAATT
Organism: Cicer arietinum; assembly: GCF_000331145.2. Classification (NCBI taxonomy): domain Eukaryota; kingdom Viridiplantae; phylum Streptophyta; class Magnoliopsida; order Fabales; family Fabaceae; genus Cicer; species Cicer arietinum. The sequence goes on from NC_021163.2 coordinate 62,195,899, forward strand.
GGGCCTCCTATGTTCTATGTAATGTGTATTTGCCCCACACCTAACTCTGTTTAAAAAAAGTTTATAATAGATTCATGGAATAATCAAAGGCTACAATAAAATGTGAAGAATCTGATGACTAATATGACTAGTGTTTATGAAATTGGATATTCATGTTTCATAAGTCACAAGCAAATTTCTATTCAACATGTTGTTGTCTATAACGACTTTTTTCTCCCATCCCTAGAAGAAAAAAAAATCTCTTTTTAGAGAAAAGAAAATAAATGAAAAAAAAAAAAAGATTCTTAAAAAAATGTCATTAAGTATATTAGTCATTATTATTATATAGCGAATATTTATGATGTTCATAATTAATATAAAATTTAACGATTCACATTTAAATTTAACAATAATTTATCCTTTATTTTACTTCTAATAAATGATGTAGTTAACTATATTTACCACTTATTTCATTTTAAATTTGTTAACTACACCTTATTTCAATTTGAAGAAAAATGTGTAATCAAACTATTATAGTGGACTGGTGAGATTGACAAAGGGTGGTCACCAACATAATTATAAAAAACACAAAACATAAGAATTGGAGGTCAAAAGTAACATCATTAAAGTAGACATGTTAACCCTTCTTGTATTGGGACCAATGCCACGAAAAATAAGGCAACTAGTCCATTTGTGAGGCACCATAACAGAAAATGATCACTGTAATTGTAATCAGTGCCACTTGAGTGCTTGACTGAGGTTGAAGTGTATCACTGATTTGAATAGATTAAGTTAAAACACTGACATGTTACTTTAATTGCCACATAATACATAGCAGAGCAAAGAATAAAAGAAACAATTGTTTCTTTAACTCCCGTGAAAAGAAACTTCCCAAATACGGTATTTGGATTCATTTATTTTAATTTATATTAATATAAAAATTTGTAAAATTGTTTAATAATAATTTTAAAAATAATTTATGTTATATTTATAAGCTATTTTCGACTAATTATCATAAATTGTCTCATATAACTTATAAAAATAGTTTATAGTTTATGTAAAATAATTTTTTTTTTTAAAAGAGTTTATACATTAGAGTATTAGAGTTTATGCTATAATAAATAGAAAAATAGTTTATCTTATAAACCATTAAGTAAAATATTTATTCAAACAGGGCCTAAGTATATCATTTACATAGTGGTGCTTTCACTTTATATTTATGTGTATAAATTTATCAAAGTTAATAAAATTTATTGACCACAATCATAATAAATTGAATTTATAAAGATGTGTAAATTTAATGAATTGAATTTATATGGATGCGTAAATTTCTGTCTTCAAAATCAAATACCCTCATAATAATTCTATCAAGGTAAATATGTCTCATTTTTTATTTTTTATTTCTATTTATGCTTATCTTACATTTTTTCACTAAAACTCATTAAGCATTACAATTAATTAAGTATTTTTTATTTGTTTACTTCTCATTTTCTATCAGTAATTATCATAATTTTTGTTTAAATTATGATAATTTCTGTCTTACAAAATAATAATTATATATGATACTCGTCATAAGAAAAATTATTGTTTGAATGTTAGTAACACCTCTATCTAATCTTTTTAATTTTTATATTAATTTTAATAAAGTAATTAATATTATAATAAATAATTAATACTTTATATTAAAATTTACTTTTTATTAAATAATATAAAAAAGAAAGAAAAAAATGTTGAAGATTGCATTCCTATGTATGTTCTTCTAAAGAATAAACAAAAAAAGAAATACATGATCACATTTTCAATATACATCTTAAATCTAAAATATAAAATTTACTTTCATATGATCGCATCTTGGAATTACATATAATTGGTACATAATTTTAAAAGTAGGTTGCCTTCAATATTTTTTAGAAAAAAAAAAATTAAAATAAAACCTAAGCACTAGGCTGGGGAAGAAAACAATCACGTTTGAAAAAAGAGTTTTGTACCGTGCACCCCCCACTTGTACCTCTCACCCTCCATCTTCATGGAAAATACTATATTGTCTCTAATATTATTAGTAAAAATCCAAAAAAAAATTCTCTTATCTTTTTTTCACCGATTTTATTCAACAGTTTGAATCGTTCGAATCACATATTTGCAAACATTAGAACATTTGAAACTTTCGAAATAAACTTCGAAACTTTGAAATTTTCAAAATATTAATTTTTCAAATTTTCAAAAGTTTCCATGAACATGAAACTTTCGAAATGCAGAAATCTTCGAAACTTTCTAACAATTTGAAAGTTTTGAAATATAAAATTCAGAAACATGAAGTTTTTCAGTTTCGAAACTTTCAAATTTATCCAAAATTTCGAAAGTTTTAGAGAATACTGGAAATTAACATTTCGAAACTTTGACATTTATCAAAAATATTGATTAAATTTCAAATTTAACAAAACTTTTGAAAATATAAAAAAAAAAACTAACTTTTTATTGTTTTGAAAGTTTATAATTTTTGAATATTTATGGTTTTATACAAAATAAAAAAAGACAAAATGGTCTTTTAAAAAAAATGAGGGATGGAACGTACAATTAGAGGAATGCACGGTAAAATTCTCTTGAAAAAATACAACGTGCTTCAATCTCTCTTTTTTTTTCCCGCCAAGTTAGGTGCTTCAATCTTTTGTTTTTGGATCAAATGTGCTTCAATCTTAAGTCACTACTCAGCATTTGGGCATGGCTATGTGGGCCATAATTTGACTTTTTTATGTAATTAGAGGGCCTGGGCTTTTTCAGATTTTCTCATAAGGGCTAAATACCATTTTTGCCACCAAATTTTGGATGAGATGTCATTTACTTTTTAGCAATACATCTTTACATACCACCTGAAATTGATTTTTGAATTTTTGTGAAAGCAGCAGGATCTATATTATTTTTTGATTGAGAGCTCCACCTAATTTTCATATTATGAAGTTACTTGATTGAATATTAAATGAACCCTTCTTCACATAATTATAAGGTCAATCTCACCATTATATCAAATCAGATTAGATTTAAAATAGATTGAGGATGTAAGTACCGACCATTTAACATTTCCAATTTTTATCTAGACCATTTTTTTGGACTAATTGTTCGTATAAAAAGTATAATTACTAATTAGTAATTAAAAATTTAAAGGTTGTAATAATTAATTAAATTTAATTATAAATGTATATTTAATCATATTGGATTGTGTTAAATATACATTTATTTAATTATTTTTATTATGTTCAAAGATTTCATTCTTAAAACTAGACTTTGCATTTGTGACATGCACGGTAAATTATATATAAGAAATGATAATTTTTATTACTTTATAAAGTAGTAATATTTATAAAAAAAAATATAATATAAATAAAAAAATATAACATAAATAAAATATATAAACATGTAATTGTTAGTAAATAAAAATAAAAACATACGATCCATTTGTTACAAATTATTAAATAAAATAATTTTAATTTCCAATATATTATAGATTTTTTAAAAATAATATAATTTGTTATGTGTTTGTTAATTGTAATGAAAATAATTATTTTTAATAAAAAAATTGTTATGAAAAAAAAATAATGAGAATCCATTCAAAATCTTTTTTATTTGAAACGGTTTTTATATATGTATATTTTTTTAAAAATCTCATTTTAAAAAAAACTTGCAACAAAAGATAATTTTATTTTTAAAAGTTTGCAGCCTATCATAGACTTTTTTTTTCCGACTTAGTCTGGCCTAGCCTGAAAATATACTTAAAAACATATTTCACATTAAATCATTTAAATAATATATTTTATTTTATTTTAAATAGACTAAACTAGACATTTATATATAAGAAAAACTAATAAAATAATAAACATAAGGAAAACTAATAAAATTATAGCCAGGAAGTCTGCAACAAACTTCTAAAAAAACAAAGAAACAAAATACCCATAATAAACAAATAATAATATTAATACCCAAAGTCTAATAGATTTTGTACAAGCGTAATTCTGATCTATTTAAGTTAATAGATTTTAAAAAAAATTGAACCTAACTTTTTTATTAAATAGATTAGATCAGATTAGTTCACAAGTAGGTTAGGCCATAGGTAGGGGTGTACGTGGGTTGGGTTGAGTCAGTTTTGATAAAACTCGATATCCGACTCAATCAATTATCTTTGGGTTGAGTTAAGTTCTAAACCCGTATTTTTTTCATTTAACCCGAACCAAACCGATCCAATCAGGAACATGTTGGGTTGGGTTGGCGAGTTATACATAAATAATAACTTGTTTTTTATTTTACGGGAAAATATATTGAATGAAAATATATTTAATACTTGAATGTCTTAAAAACTATAAGATTTCAATCAAATCATTCAATTCATTAAAAAAAAACATCAACCTGTCAACAAAAATAAATAAATTCAACAATCTTCAAATACATAAATAAATTCAACAACAATATTTAACTCAAATATATTGTATTTAACTAAAATGAATAGTATTTAAGTAAAAAAAAAAATTATTTTACAAATGTAAAAGATTTAAACTAAATTCATTATAAACATAACCATAAATTTTTCGTTCATACATTTATTATGTAAAACTATAACAAAAATTAGATACGAGATTATAAAGCCAAAACAAATTAAATGCTAAACTGCGAGAAAAATTCAGTATTTAGCTTAGACGCATGAACACCTTGCATCATCATTCATATAAAAATCAGTTATTAATAATATTGGACTATTGGGATTGCCAAACAAAATTTTAAAAAATATATATAACTAGTTCCGGAGTCAGGTCGACAAGTTCAAATTGTTAAACCCATTACCCAAACCAAATATAAGTGGGTTTCAATTGGTTGGGTCGAACCCAAAAGTGACCGAATACGGGTAAAAATCGGGTTGGGTTAGGTGATCGGATCGACCCGCACCCGTGTATACTCCTAGCCATAGGCCCCTAATGGACGACTTAACTTATTATCACCCCTAGTTATAGTACAACAATTATAATTTTATATATAAATAATTTATAAGATAAATATTTTTCATTAGTTAATTAGTTAAAAGATAGTATTTTATTAATCAATTAGATAAAATAAAATATGTATTTTATTATTATTGTGTCTCTTGAATCTCTAATACTTAAAATTTTGAAGAATATTATAAAACACAAATAATAATTTTTTATATAAATCATATATAGGATAAATATTAATCATCGATCAGTTAGTTTTTTTATTTTTGTTTATCAAAATCAATTAGTGAAAAGTTAAATATGTATTTCATTATTGAAGATATATTCACTAATACATATGAAATGTCTCCACTAATATTTTAAAAAACTGTCAATCAATTACAATTATTATATTAATATATATATTTAATATGTTTTTTTTAAAATTAAAACCACCTATTAAGTCATCTACATGAATGAGTTTGATGTGGTGACAATGTAAAACTTTTTACACTAACAGTTCATAACAAACTATCAATTATCAATACAACTATGAATTTAATTTATATACATTATTATTGTAAATAATTTTTACACTGTCAATTAATCACAAACATTAAATAAGAAAAATTATTTGACTTTTATCAAAACAACCTCTAAAATATTTTTTATAAATGATTATAATGTACCATAAAACTTTTTAGATTATCGATTCATAACAATCAAACTATTTTTATATTATTGGATTTGTTTAAGAATATTTCTTATGAATGTATTTTTTTTTCACTAGTATTTATACAACTAATATAGAAAATATACTCGTACAACTAAAAAAAAATATTAATGGAGATATTTCATCTGCTTATTTGAAATTTAAAGAAAAAAATTTCAAATACAAATGTTAACACGTATTTTGGAGCATATATTACTGACTCAAAATTTGAAATTATATTTTAAAAATTGTATATTTAATTTATTGAAAATTTAAATATTATAAAAATATATTTTAAAAATTATTAGGATATATATTAGCAGGACCTTTTAAATTATATTTTTAATATAATATTATGTATTATATATTTATGATATTAATAAAAATCTGACTAATAAGTATCATTAGAACATAGTTAATAAATAAAAAATAAAATATTTGCATTGAAAATAATAATTTATAAATTTGTAAAGTGTTGAAAATATAAGTTTTAATATATCTTTATTTGACGTATTCTATTTTATTATCTCAACAAATAATATTAAAATACTTATTAGCATTTTAAAATAAACGTGAAGAGAATAATATAGCTAGCAATTAGCATCCCGATAAGAGACGAGTATATTTGAAATTGAAATGATTCCCTCTTTGTGTTGTTGGACCAGTAATTGAATTTTGTGGTTGGTGGCATCTATTTACCTTTTTGACTATCTGTCCCAGGTTGCGTCGTCAAATTCAAGATTGTCCCCTATTGGGCCCCACACTTCATACTCATAAATGGATAGAGGGAATCAAAACTTTTTTTATTTTTACCACAAACAATTATTTTAATTCTTTAAACTATAAACCATCATCATTTTTGTAATTAATTTAATATATATTTAAATTAATTTTGAATAATTAAATATTTTTTATAAGATATAATTTATCATCATAAAATTTTTAAAAAGTATAATTTATTATCAATATAATTTATTATCAATATAATTACTTTAATTTATTTATTAGATTAAAAAGCAATTTAACACTGATTAAGAACTAAAATAACGATTTTACCAATAAAAAATGAACAACACACCTTGCGCATTGTGCCACTGACTCTAACCATAGGACTGCACGTGGGAAGAAAAAGTTACACTGCTCAAACGTGAACCCATGTAAAAAAAATAAAATATTGTTTTAATTATTTAATACAAACTAATTTTAAGTGTATTAATAATAGATAACAGATTTATATTCTTACTCTATTGCAAAATTTATGTTAATAAAAAACTTGCATATTTCATTTGTGAATAATTATATTTAATTAGTACTTTATATATTATTTTGATCTTAAATATAACAAAAGTAAGTAAAAGAAAATTATAATTTAAATTTAATATATCAATTCTTTATTTATTTATTTATTTTTGTTTCTATTTAAGAACACAAGAAATATTAATTTTAAAAAAATGAAAAATAATTTCTTTGAAATCACTTCTTTAATCTTGATGAGAGTTCGAGTGATATTAGTTATATAAGATAATTAATTTTAGTATTTTATAATTTAGAGATGATTTGTTAAAGATTTTAAAATATAGAAGTTATTTTTTATTAGTTTAGCCTAATGATAATTATTTATTTTAAAATACTAGTAGTAAAAAAAATCACATGAGTCTACTTAAGACAACTTTTTATTTTAAATAATTTTTAGATTTTTTTTAAAAAAAAATTACAAGGAAGGGATAAACTCTTAAAAATAATTATTTAAACAAATAATTACATTTAAAAATAAATTATAAGAAATAAGTTATATTTTATTTAGATAAATTAATAATTATTTTCACACAAAAAAAAAAGATAAAGTAATTACTCTACATAAATAGTGTGAAAAACAAAAGATTATTACCCAAGATGAGATGAGAACAAATGCACAATGTAAGCTCAAGCTTTCTTTTATCATTTATTTTATTAGTCATTTTGTTCTTTCTCCTCTCATTAAAATGAAACTTTTTGTTTTAATGTTGTTTAGTTCATTCATGTGGGTAATCTTGGATTGATGATATCTTACTTTTTGAAGAGCTTGAAGAGGAAGAATGCTTTGGTGTTAGTGAAGACTCAATCATGTCATTGATGATGAATAATAATAATAATCAAGGTAACACTTTTTGACCATAGAAAAAGAAATAATTATTGGAAAAAAGCAAAAGCAAAAAAAGTTTGTCCCTTTGACAGCATTTTCTTTCTTTCAACCTTCCTTTTTCTTCCCCACACGCTTCTTATCCTTACACACTTTCAAACCCAAATTTTGTTTATTAAAATCTTTTGTTTTTCTTCAATCTTTAGAGTTTCCTCTTAAAAGGGTATGCAACAATGCCATTGTATGAGGATATAAAGATTAATTTTTTGATGGGTCAAGAAACTGATTTCAAAGGTTGTGCTTTTAGTTGTTTAGACACTGAAAAATTGGATCTAAAAATGATGATTTTAGAGCTTCATGATTCATCAATTGATGTTCCTTCAGTGTTCATATGTCCAATTTCACTTGAACCAATGCAACAACCTGTGACCCTTTGTACTGGTCAAACCTATGACAAATCAAACATCCTTAAATGGTTGTCACTTGGTCACAAAACATGTCCAACAACAATGCAAGTTTTATGGGATGATTCAATCACACCCAACAACACACTTAGACACTTAATCTTCACATGGTTCTCAAACAAGTACTTTGCAATGAAGAAGAAGCTTGAAGATGTTCAAGGAAGTGTTTTGGAACATTTGGAGACACTTAAAAAGGTAAAGGGTCAAAATAGAGTTAAAGTTCTTAAGGATCTTAGAAAACTTGTTGCTGCTCATGTTTGTGCAAGGACAACAATGTTGGAAAATGGTGGTGTTGGTTTGGTTTCTTCTTTGTTAGGTCCTTTTACTTCACATGTTGTTGGTTGTGAAGCTATTGGAATAATTGTGAATTTGGATTTGAGTTCAGAATTGAAGAGAAATCTTATGCATCCAGGTAAAGTTTCATTGATAGTTGATATTATGAATGAAGGAACTATTGAAACAAAGATGAATTGTGCTAAGTTGATTGAAGTTTTGTTGATGGAAAATAATGACACTAATAAGATTGAAATTGTGTCAAGTTTGAGTCTTTTGGTTGGATTATTAAGATTAGTGAGAGATAAGAAAAACTCAAATGGAATATTAATTGGACTCAAATTAGTTAAACTTGTTTTATGTTGTGATGAAAAAGTTAGAATTTCTTTGATAAGTATTGGAGCAATTCCTCAATTGATTGAGGTGTTACCAAATTTGAATAATGAGTGTTTGGAAATAGCACTTTATATATTAGAAATGTTGTCAACAATTGAAGAAGGGAAATTGGCTTTGAAAGAATGTCCAAATATAATTCCTAATGTGGTTAAGATGTTGATGAGAGTATCAGAAAATTGTACTCAATTTGCATTGTCAATATTATGGGCTATTTATAAGCTTGCACCTGAAGAATGTGCTTCAAAAGCTGTGGAAGCTGGATTGGCATCAAAATTGTTGTTGGTGATTCAGAGTGGTTGTAATCCTGTTTTGAAACAGATGTCATCTGAGTTTTTGAAAATGTGTAGTGTGAATTATTCTACTAGTATTTTGATTTCTAATTGTATGCTTACTACTACAATACAATGAAAAAAATAAATAGATATTTGTTCATAGTTTCATATATAGTCAACTATGTTCAATTGTTCATATGTTTATGAAATTCTTTTTTATTTTTGTCCAATTTAATATTATATATCATCATTTGATATATGCCAATTTGTTCATATATGGTATGGTCCACAACTCTACAACTATAGTCCATCATCCATGAGGTATTTTTTTTTTATATTGAAATAGTTGGATGCTGAATTGTGAAATTATAACAAAAAATGTATATTTTAATGTTCTAAATAGAAATGGTGTTATTTCCAATTTGTTTGAACTTGTTTCTTTGGTACTGAATTCTCTCATGTGTAATTTACACATGAAATCTAAAGTATGATCTTTAACCATTAAAAAAAACTCATTCATGCATTTTCTCTATCTTATGGAATAATAAAATCACATATTACTCTTTCATGAGTAAGGGATTCATTTCCTGTTTATTTAGTGAAAAAAATGTGGTGAAAAACAAGATGAATTTGGAATTTCTGGAAGCTAGAATGTGGACTAATGTTAATGTTTTGAAGATTCTGTTTAGAAGAAGAAGCAAATATTGTTTTGAACAGAAACTAAAAGGGTGAAAGATATGGAGACTCAAAAATGGCAGCTAGTGGTCCCATTGTTTTGACTAAACAAAATAATTTAATGAGAACATTTTTTTAATTTATTCAAATTTAGTCTTATAAGGACCTTTTAACACTATTTGATGTGACCCAATGGGCTGCTATTGAGTGTGGCCCAATTCAAGAAGCTTCTATTAGAAGATAATAATAGAACCCATGCTAAATGAGTAACATTTGTGTGTAAATATGATATTTTATGCAAAGACTAATCAATCTAGTTGAGTACAATATATCATCTTACCAACTAACATAACACGTATGACTCCACTTTTAGGAAATTTTTTTGTTATAAAAACTCATTACATTTGAATAGTTAAATTTATTTCTATTTCTTCAATAAATCTAATCAGAATTCTGATATCACTTATTGGATTGACGAAAAAGTATTTGAAAGTAATTATGGTTAAAAACGTGGTCCACCAAAAATAAAAAAGTTTAATTTATAGGGTTAGAATTACTAAAAATAAAAAAATTTAATTTATAGGGTAAAAAACTTTTTGTAGATTCAATTTTAAAAAATAAAAATATTACCACTAATTCTAACCCTATAAATTTAATTTATATATGATGTTAATATAAAAAAAGTTTTATAGTGTCAATCAATTATAATAATTAGATTATTAACAATTTTTGAATTTGTTATAACTATTCATAAAATTATTTACATGATTGATCATTATTTTTTTGAATATGTAAAACTTTTTATACTAATTGTGCTTAAAAATGAAACTCTCATACAATTTGAAAGAGTAAAATAATAATTCACATATGAATTTCCAACACTTTTTCTGTTACTATCTTGTAATGAAATATAATATATAATAAAACACTATAATATATAACCAAAGTCAACCTGAGTGAGTTGCAAAAACTCACTACTAATTCAATTATTCAACACTGCGTTACTAGAGATATTTAATAAAACACGAAAAAACTACATATAAAACATTATCGGTTGGCTACTGAAATGTTTGAAAACAAAAGTCCAATTAATTAACTACATATTTAAAATCATGAAGAGGAGGGTTGATTCCTTCGTTTCTCTTTTTTAATAAGTTAATCAAAAATGTTTAGTCATTCGCTAAAAAAATTCCACTATGCTTCTGACTCAGTTTTAGTAATGTTGCTTAAGAAATTGCTCAATTAGTATTATTTTCGTACAAGTTTGAATTGAATTTATTTGTGAAAATAACATAATTCAAAGTTCAAACGTTATTGAAATAACATGTTCATTATAATTGAAATTGAAATGGTCCTTCTTCTTCACATATATAGTAGAACTCTCAGTTCTCAATTTAACGGTTTGAATTGAAACATAATTATGATGGACTTATATATTGATTAGATTTTGATAGGAGAAAAAACAAACGGAAATAAAAAATTAGGGTAATTCATGATTGGACTCAATCCAGTCACTTACTTGCCCTTAATTTGAATAATCATTGTAATAATCTATTTAATTAATTTCAACATCTTGGTTGGGAGTTTCCTCATTGTTACGTACGCATAAAAATGGAATGGTCGTAATCTTGATTTTGTTGAAAAGTAATTGATAATTGTTGTTTGAATAATGTTTGTGGAAAAAATAGTGTGATTACTAAAACATTTTTAATTGGAAGTAGAAAAAATCCCCATAATCAAAGGAACTCCCCCATAATCAACAATCGAGTTATAATGGTAAAAAAATTGTTTCCTCTAATATCCATATAAGGTGATTCCTCTAATATATACATGATTTTAATATACGAATGTTTTGGTTAATTTATAACAACAATATATTTTAGTTAAATCATTCATGTTTGAAATTTAGATTGACCCTTTATGTAAATCCTTATTCAATGCATTCAAACATCAAACATAAAATATATCAGGTCATAAATGCTTTTAACTTATATTTGTTGAAACAATTCTTATCTTAGAACCGGGAATTTCCACATAGAGAATTGGATATGGATATTTTTAAATTGTAAATTTCTTTTATTAAAAATAATATTCGTTTATATAATACAAACCAACACAAATATAAAGTCGCCAAAAATCAAAAAGATGAATTTGTGAATAAGCCTACAAATTTGACAAAACTCAAGTGACCATAATACATATATTTTCGGATATGCAATATCTAAAGTTATAGATTAAATATGTTTGTATTAAATAAAAGTTAATCTATCAATTTAAATAAAATAAACAATATAACAAGACCTGAAAATCAGATATAGCATGAAAGATCTAAGGAGAAAATAGGACATGCGAAAATTGCTTTGAGTAGGCCATCTTTTTTTCTTGATCGCTCTTATTCTTAATGGGGATTCTACCCTGCACCCCCACACCTAAACATCCCACCTCCCAGTTAACATGAAAATACAATTTTACCATTTTAACTATATTCAATTTTTTTACCACTTAGCACGATTTACCAGAGTGCAGTCTATCGCAGACCTACACGATTAAAAATCCTAGTAAAGATAAGATGAACCAATCAACTTATGACACAATCATGTGGCCTATCACGGTGACCACTAACACCGTGGTCCATCACGATCACCACTAACATTGTGGCCCATCACGATCACTATGCATGAGCATACTATGATTTTTTCACAACAATCATTATGTAAATGTAGTTATTAAAAGACTCGTCTTTTAATACTCATTACACACCAATAATTTTTCATACTTTTCATATAGCATACTCAAAACATATTATCCTCAATAAAATTTATTATATATAACAACATATCATGTATTATCACTCAACCAAGTTTGCAAAACATAAAAAAAACAAAATTCATTTTGAGATCTTCTAGATTGAAAGTAAAATAAGTATATATATTAACAACTTCAGTAGGTGATTTTAGTTGGTAAAAGGAACATGGGGCGACAAATTAGTCAAACAAAATTCAAAGGAGTCTTCTTAGTTGCCAACATGGGATATCTTTGGTTTCTTCTCAAAGCATAACGCCTCCACACTCCACTCAAATTATATATCTTCAGCATATATCTTTAATTTAATAATTTTCTTCACATAGACATGATGTTACAAGCTATATGAAAAAATTGTAATAATAGCATTCTTGAAATATAAGGGGCGCCCATGGTTAGAAAAGTTTCATTTTGTTATAATTTCTTTTATAACTTCAATAGCTAATTTTACTAAGCATACATTTACATAATTTAATTTGAAAATTATTCTTTTAAGCTAAAATTTTTTAGAAAATTTTAAGTATTGCCAAATAAGGCGTGCAACTTAAGAAAACAAAATAAGGTTATTGATTGAAGAGTTTTATTATATTGGCAATATATTACTTTTTATTTTTGTTGAATATCTTAAACATACCCAATAGTCCATATGAAAAAATGTAACAAACTTTAAAAGTTAAATAGATATAACATGCATACTCATCAAATCAACTCTTGTATAAATATTTCTTAAGATTTTTTTCCCACATATCTTTTCACGTCCTTTCACGAGAGATAATTTTGTTCATTGTTAGATAATAAATGTAGACACATCTCAATCAAAACTTAAATAGTTTTACTGTTAAACCTGACGCGCTATGATGTTTGAAGAAGTATTGTCGTCTAGTAAATACAAGTTATATTATAGTTAAATTTGATGAGTTGTAACGTAGATATGAATTAAAAATTTCACAATTCTCTAAAAATTAATGTACGTAAATTTCACTAGTATATTTAAAAATAAAAATAAATTATAAAGTGAGATAATAAAGTAAATACGATTCAATAATAATATAAAATCTATGTATTAAATTAAGTAAACTAAAAAATTAAATAGTAAAAGAACATAAGCCCTTCTAATGTATCTTATCTGTACACCCAAAATTCAAAATAAACAAAAAATTCAAACTTATCTCCATCTCTAGCTAGACTCCAATCCAAGTCACCTATTTCACTCGTTTTCAAATTTCAACACCTAGACTAAACAACACCAATAATAAATTCATTAAAATTAGGTAAAGCTTAAGCTGCCCTTTAAAATATTATGGGTACATTATTTTTCTCTCTATTTATAAATATTATTTAAAGACTTTTATAAATAAATTATGTTATTTTCACATTGACCCCATTACCATTAATAACAAAAACAGAGGTTAAAAAATTCTAATTAAAATAAATTAACAGGGACCGAACACATGTGGATGAGATTAAGGAAGACATATCTGGTGACTTCTACACACAAATTGTTAGGTTTTAAGATAACAAATTGGTTATATATACAATATAATATTTTATTAAATATAAATACTGAATGATTTTATTATATATTTATTTAATCTTTATAGAAATTGTTTTCTTCATCAATTATCCTAGTCTCTTATATAGAGTCAAATTATGTGGATTATCTCAACTATTGAATAATTTTTTAAAATATATTTAAATATTTAAAACATTATAAACATTATCTCATAAAAAATTAGAATTTTTTATTTTTAGAAGAAATTTAGAAATTTTTAACAACAACTTAATTCAATATAAAAATTTTCAAATGCCAAAAGTTTAAGAAATAACAAAGAGAGTATATTTGCAAAGTTTGATCATATTACGACAAAAATATAATATTTTCATAGAGGTTAAAACAATCAGTTCTTAGATCTTAGTAGTTTGTATTGCTCATACGAAAAATTCAATTTGATCCAACAATCAGTTATTTGATCTATGGTTTTCCTAACATTCGTATGACAAATCCACTATAACCCAATTGTTGATTCTTTGATCTAAGTCGTCTCTACAACTCACATAATTAATCTTGTTTAATCTAAAGGTTAGTTCTTCGATCTAAGTTATTTATAGTACTTGTACAACCAATCTTATTTGATCCAATAATGAAGTTCAACCAAACAATAAGTTATTTGATCTAAGTTGTCTATAATACTCAAATGACGATAAAATAACTCTAATTTGCATTATGATACAACAAATCGTTTGTGGTCTTTAGTATTATAGTAAGTTTTCTTATGTAAGTTTTATTTCCTATATATATATATATATATATATATATATATAGTAAGTTTTCTTATGTATGCTTTCATATTAATTCCATTTTACTTTTTATTTTATATAGATAAATTCTCAAATCAATTTTTTATTTATTTTTAATTTTAGTTATAAAACATATCTTTTTTATACCAAACAAGAACTTTCTAACAAATTTCATTTTTATTAATTTATAAAACACATTTTTTATTATCAAAGCAAAATTTATCAAAATAAAACTTTCTCACCAAACTTCATTTATTTTTATATATTAACAAAACACATATTTTTTTTATCAAAGCAAAACTTTCTCATCAAACATCTCATTTATATTTTTTTAATTAAATTATATTTTATTATAAATTTTCAATATTATTTAATTTAATTTTTCAAAATTTGAAAAAGATAATTGAATTTTCTAATTTTTCAAATTCAACTTTATCCATCTATTAGTTTTTTATTTATTTTCAAATTTAATTTAGTACAGTTTTATTTTAATTTGTATTCTACTCAAACTTCTTTTTTATATATAGATAAAGTAGTTATTTTTTTCATTTTAAGAATATCATTTTTATATTTGGTCCAAAAATATCTCACATTTAGAAAATATAGTTGTTTGTCAAAAAACAAACAAAAAAAGATAATTTAATATTAAATTTTAGGCCAAAAAATTACACATATCTATTGATTTATCCACCAAACATTTAATTTATCTTTTATTTTAAGTAAATTCTATTGTGTAAAGTGTAATCTACATGTATACAAAGCAGGGCAAAGATAGCATTTGTTTTCTGCTTATAAACTTAAACACTAAACTTTGATTATTATATTTAAACGAAACACGTTTCCCTATTTTCATTCTTATCTCCAATACTTAAATATACTAATTTAATTATATTTTCTTAATCCGGTGTGCTATGAAAAAGTCTCCCCAATCCTCTTGCTCACGGTTTGATATTATCATATAAATACACACAAACACAAACATTTCTTCACAACATTCACATTCATAATAATTAGTATGATGAAGAGCAAGGGACAGAGCCAGAACACGTTCGTGAGAATCATGTGTTCACCAATAAGAGCACTTGGAAAAGCAAGAGATGCTTACGTAAGAAGCATAACAAACTGTGGTCAAAATATGCATTATGGAAATCCAATGGATGCTGCTGGAAAATTCTCTGCTTTGTCAAGAAGCCAAAGTGCTGCAACATCAAGAAGATCATCAACAACATCATCATTTGGAGATAATAGTGAAGATTTTGCTGAACTTGTTAGAGCTGCTTCAGCTAGAACTTTGGTTAATAGAATTGACATGGATTTGGTTCTAAAACAACAACAATTGAAGAAATCAAATAAAGGGTTGCCTAAGTCAAGTAGTGTTGGAATGGCTAAGATTGATGAAGATATGCCTTTTGATTATTCTAGTGTTGAGAAAAGGGGTGGTGTTGGGATTGTTCATGATTCTTATCCTAGATCTAAAAGTTATGCTCTTGGTAATAGGAATGTTGATTTTTGAAAGCCTTTTAGTGTTAGCAATATTTTAATTATTATAATTGTAAGAAATTTGGGGATTGAGATTTAATGGAATTATTATAACCTCTTTCTATTTGAATCTTGTGTTTTGGAATGTATAATAAATAATTAATCAATTGTTTTTTGTATATGTAGTGATGAGATAAGATTTGTAAATTTGGGCTTTTGATTTTTTATTTTTGTTTTCTGCTTTTGTTTGAACTTGGGAAATGTTTAGAAAATTCTGTTTAAATATTAATTGTGAAAGAATATTTATTAATTTGACATTCGTTGGTTCTTTTTTTATTGTTTATAGATAAAATGATAAATAAAATCAATAGACTTCCACACAAATACGAATCTTGAATTTAAATTTAAATTATCAAGAAATATGATATTTGAGATGGAATATACCAGAACATTTCAATATTTTATTTTTTGGATAAGAAAACATGTATATGGTAGTACCATTTGAATGAATTAGATTATTATAATCGCTATCTTAGTTATTATTAATTAATTAGATAATAAACAAATTAGTGAAATTATATTAGCACAACATGTAAATAACTTGTATGACTATTTTTGGGCAAGATCATATGCAACTTGTATGACAATTTTAGTCAAAAATTCACGCTGGTTGTAAAGGATCCAAAATTGAACTCTCATCTTTTTGATGGATACTGGTTTGACTCACTTTTTTTTTTTTTGTTGAAAATACTTGTTTGACTCACTTAAAACTGTTAAAGATCTATCTTTTTCTTTTACAGGAACAAAAGTAAAAAAAAAATAATAATAATAAAGAGAGATGTGCTTACTTGATTATTTGAGTAGCTACTAGTACCACTCAATAATTTTGTTTGTAGTTTAGAATTTAGAAACGTGCTTATCTATATCACCTAGTTAGAGAATATGTTGCATAATCCTAGAAGGGGATAATCTCTTCCATTAATTTATGGGAACATTTAGAATTCTAAAAAAAATCGTTACAAAATTTATGGGAACAGTAAGGATAGGACTTTATTCATCCCAACTATCAATTATACTGCAGTCCAATTAAAAATATTAAAAAAAAAAAAAAATAGAATTTAGAATGCTACATTGCAAACACTTTTTTATGGTTAAGACAGAGAAAGTGGTGTTCCTAAACCGAGGATTGTTGGAGTCTTCGAGAAGCGAGACAAAGAAAAAGGTGAGGTAATCGAATCAGCACCACCCCAAAAGCTTGGAGAAGAGAATCTGGTAGCGGGTTCCATTCGATTCCCCCAAACTCAGTGCTGCATGTTAAGATTGAATTGGTGTCTTTCAAACCTGTCATAAATGTTACTGGCGACTCCGTGGTGATTAAGAAGATTTTGAAAGAAGGGGAGGGTGCTTTCACAGCTAATGAGGGTGCAAATGTTACTGGTAAGATAATGACTCAAGTTTCATTATTGATTTAGTTGATTTTAGTGTTATTAATTGCTAATTGCGGAAAATAACAGTTTGTTCAAATTCTATTGTGCAACAGTGCAATAGCACCTCTATTATATAGCCGCTATAAGACAACATTTTATACTAAACAGCGTATGACAGAACATTAGTGGTTTGTTCTAATTATACTAATTTGTTTTGGTAAAATTGTCATGGCAGTCAACTACACAGCTATGCTAGAAGATGGCACTGTATTTGAGAAAAGAGGAATTGGAATGAATAGCTATATATAAATATAGTGTCAATAGTTTCTTGTTGCTTTTCAGTATGTAAACAATGTTTATCAATTTATTTCACCTTCATATGTAGCAAGCAATAATGTAATTTTCCTTTTCTATGGTTCTCAACTCTTGCTATAGATATGGTAAGCTTTTTTTAAGTGCATTATTACAATTAACATCACATAGTAGAATATTAAATGTGTAATACTGTAAGCATAAACTGTTCTGTTTTAGAAACTGATTTTTTATTCCACCGACTTAAAACTTATTATCAGACACACAAGGCAATCTTTAAAACTTTACTGCATACACAATTGTGATACCAATATTGAAAGACTACCCCTTTCTAATGACACTATATTGAATCTCTGAATCATTATGGGAGAAATGATATGAATTTGCAACCATTCGATTGACAAAAGGGAAGGCTGCACACTTATACTCAAGCGGAGACACGAGTAGTGGATTAAGGAAGATATATGATGAGGGGTTGTGAAAAATTCTAAGTACAAAATGATTTGGTTATTCAATTGCTATTGATAGTGTGGATAGTTTGGTTATTTATTTAATAATGTTTCCAAATATTTTTCATGATGTGGCATTAGTCTTCAGCAATTTATATTTTTCTCTGCTTCAATCTAAGGAGTTCCAAAGTTGACTATATTTTCATTTGGATCCCAAATTAAGAAAGGTGATTTGAATTTAGCAATTATTATTATTTTGCCAAGTAAGGTACAAGAAGATAGATACTTCT
The DNA here is from genome assembly GCF_000331145.2 of Cicer arietinum. Classification (NCBI taxonomy): domain Eukaryota; kingdom Viridiplantae; phylum Streptophyta; class Magnoliopsida; order Fabales; family Fabaceae; genus Cicer; species Cicer arietinum. Next base: position 62,214,798 of record NC_021163.2, read on the forward strand.
ATTGTTCATGTAATGCATGATTGTATCAAAAGCCTTGTAAGTTAGTCATAACTCAAAAGTATGTGCTAAGTGTAATGAAGGATCCGATTTGTTATATCAGGAATATTCAAGCAATCATGGAATCATGATTTTGCTTTCTATCTAGGAATAGAATAAAAGAAGTTATTATGCAAGTTAAATGGAATTCATTAATTTAAAGGTTGGTTAGGGAAAACCAAAATTGGAAGATTATACTAACACATCATGGCATAAGGGAGCAAGCTATAGTTGACTTGGCCTATGTTATTTACATTTTGCAGGTAGGACAGGGAACTTACAGCAATGTTTATAAAGCTCTAGATCGAGACACGTGCAATATTGTGGCTCTAAAAAAGGTCTGGTTCAATACATCAGAGCCCGGAAGCATTAAGTCACAATGTTTCCAGGTAAGGCTTCTTGCATGACTTGGTGAATTTGGATTTTTGTTGTACAATTTCTGAGAAATGCTGGTGCAATCTACATAGCTTTTCAAGTGCTTCCAATGTTATTTTATGTATTTGGCCGAGACTCAGGGCTTTAATATCTTTTTGAGTTGCTGCTATCATCCTATGGATTTCTGGCTGGAGTTCTTGAGGCAGTGAGGAGATATATGTATTTTTTAGACCATGATCATTAAATCCATTGAGGACATAATATCTCTGGGCCATTCTTTGATAATGTATTTCACGATCTTTGACTTTAAGGGAACAACATCTCATCTCAAAGAACTCTTGTCTGCTTTTCTTATCAAATATCTCCATATCACCAATGAATTTGCTGTGAAGAATTCCAAGGACAGCAGCAGTATTTGCTAATTTGTGTAATTCGTCTTGTTTGAATGTACCAAGATTATGGTACCATTCCTTCAACGTGCCTGTCATTCTACAGCAAAATTCTTCAATAATCTTATAAGTGTCTGCACTTGTTTTCATCATTTGGGTGTCAAGCCAGATGCCAAATTCAAGGAGTCTCTTTCTCCAAAGACTGGGTGGTATATCATCAAGCGTGAACCATGGTCCATTATTTATTTTTGTTTTTCCAGAGACTGTATTTTCTTCAAGTGATTCTTCATAACTGGATCCTTCTTCTTTTACATTTACCATGAAGAATTTGGAAATGTTCACGTAATTCCTTTCAGATTCTGATTCTTGTTCTGATGCTGATGAAAAGGATTCAAATCTTTCATCAGTTGATGCATCTTTGGAAGAATCATTTTCTTCAAAGGAGGAGGAATCTTCATCCTTTTTCCTTTTGAATTGTGGAAGAGAATTATTTTCTTGTGGGAATTCTTGGTTTTCTGTAATTGTCATGGTTTGGAAGCTTTTTTTCTGGAATTTCTTCTTTCTGGAATTTTGGAGGAGGTGTTTCAGGGACATCCTGCGAATCAGAGGATGATAGACTTAAGCAAGCAGTTTTTTCTTTGGACCTGGAGGTCGAGGTTTTCGTAATTCTGGCAGATTTTGGTTTATAGGTTGAGTGTATGTATTTGGCTTAATCTGGTGGTGATGTAGCATAGGTAGGGTATAGAGGAGATAGTTTTCCTGGTCGGGTGAAATAGAAAGGAAAGTTAGGAGGATTAAAGAAAGGATCTTCAACGGGTTTTAGAAGCTCTCAAGAAGTCATCAATCTCTTTCACTTGGCCTTGTAACATTCTGATTTCTCTTTCTTTTCGGTCAAACTCTTAGCCAAAGGTTCTTGATCCAACTGAGCCCGGAAGCATTAAGTCACAATGTTTCCAGGTAAGGCTTCTTGCATGACTTGGTGAATTTGAATTTTTGTTGTACAATTTCTGAGAAATGCTGGTGCAATCTACATAGTTTTTCAAGTGCTTCCAATGTTATTTGATGTATTTGGCCGAGACTCAGGGCTTTAATATCTTTTTGAGCTGCTGCCATCATCCTATGGATTTCTGGCTGGAGTTCTTGAGGCAGTGAGGAGATATATGTATTTTTTAGACCATAATCATTAAATCCATTGAGGACATAATATCTCTGGGTCATTCTTTGATAATGTCTTTCAAGATCTTTGACTTTAAGAGAACAACATCTCATCTCAAAGAACTCTTGTCTGCTTTTCTTATCAAATATCTCCATATCACCAATGAATTCGCTGTGAAGAATTCCAAGGACAGCAGCAATATTTGTTATGGTACCATTCATTCAACGTGCATGTCATTCTACAACAAAATTCTTCAATAATCTTATAAGTGTCTGCACCTGTTTTCATCATTTGGGTGTCAAGCCAGACGCCAAATTCAAGGAGTCTCTTTCTCCAAAGACTGGGTGGTATATCATCAAACGTGAACCATGGTCCATTATTTATTTTTGTTTTTCCAGAGACTGGATTTTCTTCAAGTGATTCTTCATAAATGGATCCTTCTTCTTTTACATTTACCATGAAGAATTTGGAAGAATCAAGTGATGCATCTTTGGAAGAATCATTTTCTTCAAAGGAGGAGGAATCTTCACCCATTTTCCTTGAGAATTGTGGAAGAGAATTATTTTCTTGTGGAAATTCTTGGTTTTCTGTAATTGTCATGGTTTGGAAGCTTTTTTTTGGAATTTCTTCTTTCTGGAATTTTGGAGGAGGTGTTTCAAGGACATCCTGGGAATCAGAGGATGATACACTTAAGCAAGCAGTTTTTTCTTTGGACCTCGAGGTCGAGGTTTTCGTAATTCTGACAGATTTTGGTTTATAGGCTGAGTGTATGTATTTGGCGTAATCTAGTAGTGATGTAGCATAGGTAGGGTATAGAGGAGATAGTTTTCCTGGTCGTGTGAAATAGGAAGGAAAGTTAGGAGGATTAAAGAAAGGATCTTCAACGGTCTCAAGAAGCTCTCAAGAAGTCTTCAATCTCTTTAGAAGCTCTCAAGAAGTCATCAATCTCTTTCACTTGGCCTTGTAACATTCTGATTTCTCTTTCTTTTCGGTCAAACTCTTGGCCAAAGGTTCTTTCTTCTAACATCCTTCTTAAGTCATGATCCAACTGAGAGACCTGAGCTTTTAAGGTTTTGTAGTGTTTTTGCATCTTTTGAGACAGAAATTTGAGATCTTCATCTGTTTCTTTTATTTTTTTTTGTAATCTTATTCACCTTTCTGTTTACACTCTGGAGAGTGTCTTTTTGAGCAATCATGTTCTCCGATTGCCAATTTAGAACTTCCTCTGCTTGGGTCAGAGGTTTGAGTTTTCCATCAGGTTGGACTTCATTGGGTTGTATGAAAGGTTTGGATGACCTATTTGTGATTGGGTCTACTTTCCTTTCTAGAGCAGGAGATTGTTGGTCATATTCTAATGTAAAAGCTAAGTACATGAAACAAAGGATTGGTTTGATATTTTTTGGAGGGTCTAAAGGTTTACAATAGTCTGAAGGTGACCAAGAAACAAGAGTAGGGTCATTTGGTGGCAAAAGCTTTTCTTTTTTGAGGATTTTAAGTGCTTCTATGTAGATAGGAAGAGGTTTCTTTCTATCATGGATTCCTACCCATGGATCATTGTCAGGATCTGGTTTTCTACTTGGTGGAGGAGATGGTCTGCACGTCCCTTTTCTTTTTGGGAGGATGATATCTCTATCAATATCGTTATCATGCATCCAACAGTCACATCCTGGGTCGCACTTACTAGGATCTACGTCCCAAATAAAATGGTCATATATCTTGTCAGTATAGATCGGTTCTCCTTTAGTGCTGACATCATGAATATGACACCAATTTTCTTTGAGTATTGGTTGTATCATCGTGGTCTGAAAAATAGGAGATGCCGAACTTGATCCTTCATCTGGTTTTTTGAAAATTGTTTTGATTGTCCTGTCAGTGGATCTCTTGAAGGTGGCTTCTTGGGATTGTATTGGTCTTCTGTCCTGGTGGAATTTTTCATAGTTCGTTATCCACTCCAGGGGAATTAGTTGGGCTAATTCCTCTCTTGTGATTCTCCTTGGGATTTGGACAATTGAGGGTGTTTCTTCTTCCTTATTGGTGATTACCAATAACGAATCCAAAGAACGTCCTGTGAGTGGTAAATCTATCGAATGATTTTGGAGTCGATAGATTATCTGGTGATGGAGAGTGGCCGACATGGCTTCTGGGATTTGATCAGTTTCGGTGATCTGAACTTAGACCTTTAGTCTTGTTGATAAAGTACTATCATTAAGACCTACGTTGTAGTTTGGGAAGATAGTGAGAACTACACTTCCTGCATGTAATGAAGTTAGAACAGTCTCGATTACTGCGTTTTCATAGTGAAGATAGCTAGAGTCTAACAATGCTATCTTGCAGAAAACAGGGAGATTTTTCCTTCCATGGAGAGAAAGGATTAATCTGACAGCTCCAAAGTGTAAGGATGTGTATCCTTCATTTTTCCAATGATTTATAAGATTCAGAGGAATCTCTAAATCAACATATTGATCTTGATTTGTCGCCCTGAGGCTACACTGATCAAGTCGTGAAGATTATACATATTCTTTCATGTGATGACGGTGAGTTGTGATCAGGTTTCTGATAGATCTGGTGAAAGATCTTTGTCTTTTAAAGATGTTATAAGGGCTTAGAAGGGGAAGTATAGTTTCAGCAATTTGTACATCATCAGGAACATAAGTATATTAGATAAGGTTCTCTATTTTATTGGAATCAGTCTTTTTACAGGTTTTGGGGAGAGATATTGAAGAAGTGATGGTAATAGGTTGTTTTGATTCGGTTGTTTCCATGATTAAGTGGTTTCCTTCCTTATATTCATACCATATGCACCCCCTCTTCTAGTACACAGGCTCTGATACCACGTTGGTCGGGAGCCTTCCATATCATGAGATATAGTCTTAATTGAATCATCAAACCGAGATAACAAAACGCCATCCATTGGCTTACAAATCTCAAGGCACATATTATCAATTAAAACTACAATCTTATGATAGAAAGGACCGTAGCAAGGATCAATAGTTAGATGTTTTTCTGATATACAAAATCCTCATCTTTGAGGCGAGTGTAGAGCACACTTGTATCTCTTATGGAGAATTTATGATATGAACATAATAATTAGAGCTTTCAGAAAGAAGAGAAAGTTTAGAAGAACATGTTTATACTCAAGCACACTGAAGGTTTTATTTCAATTGCCTCTGAGTTCATATGTTACAAGACATCTCTTTTTATAGCCAAGCAGTTACACAAAAGGCCAAAATATTAACTATTCATGATAATGCCCCATTATAAGCATTATTGGAATGCTTTACAATTATTGGAGACATAATCATGACAAACTTTGACTATTGTGCCGCATTTGAACGAAATACAAACTATTCATGATCATGCCCCATTATAAGCATTATTGGAATGCTTTACAATTATTGGAGACATAATCATGACACCTTTTGACTATTATGCCACATTATTAGCATTCTTTTACACAAGCAAACAAAAGTACAACTATTCATACAATAATAATGCAAGACATAATTATGACACTTTTGACTTATTACCCTTTAGAGGTAGGCTCGTGACTAGGAGATGAATTTTGATCAGACAAGTACTCTTCGGAAAAGTATCAAGGGAAATATTGTGACTCATACTGCCAGATGTCTTCAAGCATTTCCTTCAAAGTTTCTTCTGTGGGATTTTCTGAAGTTTCAAGATCCATTGAATTTTCTTCAAAATTCATTGTTGCAAATTGTTGTTCAATTTTTATCTGGGAGCTTTGTTCTGACTGAGCAGCTTGATTAGAGCTTTCTCCAATGTCTTGATTTCTAAGAACTTTATGACCTGTACATAAAAATTCTTGTGAACTAATCGGCTTCCACTGGGATGGAAGATTTCCATAACTTACGCAGGTCGTATCAGCTTGGGTATTTTCTTGACTATGAAGATTAATAAAATCGACATAATCCGGTAATTCTTTCATAACTTTTAGACTTGGAGGATAATCATCAATGGTTTCCCATAGATCAACATAATTTGAACAAATGAGGAGTTTAGTCTTGGAATCTATCTGATATGGCCCGTGTAGGATGAAAACCGTCTTTAGTTTGCTAATAGCTTCTAATGTTAATTTTCTTCCTTTGACTTCATCTAAGACCGAGCCTAATTGTTTTCTCCACCATTCCGATGGAGAGTACCATTGTAGTGCAGTCCAAATCAAGGAGTGGTGATTCTTTTACTCCATCAGGTATTTGTACAAAGCTTCAGTTGGAACATAGATAGGCATAACATATAAACTGGTAGCACACCAAATATACCGCAAATGATTTTCAGTAAACTTAAAGTTTGGGTCTATCTTGAACGGTAGATGGAAGGGTGTATCTAGACGAAAAGGGGAGTGGTTTGGAAACCTCTTTGTCTTTTTCATAATCTTTGCCATAAAATAAAAAAGATTATTTCTGGCGTATTCTTTGAGTTGGGATGGTGAGAAAGAGGAATTTGTTCCAGGAGGAAAATTCTTGATCGTAGAGGCATGGGCTGGCATCTGATTGATCATGAGAATCAACGGAAAGGTGTGTGTTTCAAGGATGATCTGGATGGGTTTTATAGGCCAGGATAGTAAATCAGGAATCAAATTATGATTTCCTTTGATATGTTTTACAGTAAAGTCATACCTTGAAAACCAATCTTTGAGCCTAAGAGTTTGAGGATCTGGAGGCATTTTATTTTTAAACTCGAGAATCCTAGGAAAAGAAGAATTATCCATTTGGACTTCAAACTGATAACCCATTAGGTGGAAATCAAATTTTTGGATTCCCAACTTGACTACAAGTGCTTCATTGTAAGTGGTGTGATAATGTTTCTCGTCTTCCTTGAATTGACCACTAGCATGACCACAATAGTGTTTTACTCCATTTATTTCTTCTATTAAGACTGCGCCCCAATAATGATCACTGACATCAGTTTGTAGAATTCTTTTTCCATTTCTAGGAATTTTCAGGGCATGTGGAGTTTGTGCAATCCTTTTTAGGGCTTTGATGACTTCAGTATGCATCGGTTCCCATGGTGGAGGATTTTTCCTAAGCAATTGTGACAGTGGACTTGTATATCTAGCAAGCTTTGGGATGAAATTTCTGATATAATTGATTATACCAAGAAATTGATGAATTTGTTTAATAAGGAGATTTTCATTTGGAAAATTTAACAAATCTTGAGCAATGTGAGGTTAAGGTTGATATTTCCCTTGAGAGAAATGCATTCCCAAAAAAACAATTTATGTCTGGGCTATTTGGCTATTCTTTTCGGATAGCATCATTCTATGATCTTGGGCTATTTGGGAAAATTGACCCAATAGCTGTTTATGAGCCTTTTCATCTTTTGAAAATAATAACACATCATCGATGTAGATGAGGATACTATGGAGAATGGGCTCAAAAATTTTAGTCACGGCCTTTTGAAATAATGAGGGAGCCACCTTAAGCCCAAATGGTAATATTGTCCATTGGTATTGGGCATTAGGAATGCAGAACGCCGTTTTGTAACGGTCCTTAGGATCAACACCCAATTGCCAAAATCCTGACTTCATATCAAACTTGGAATAGATCTGAGCATCTTTGAGGAAGATGTTTAATGAAGAGGTATTCGGAATGGGAAATTTATCTTCTCTCAAAAAATGATTAAGAGGTTTATAATCAATTACTAATCTATTTTTCCCTCTTATTTTTTTCGGATCTTTTTTCAATATAAAATGCTTGACAAGCCCATTTGAATTTTGTGGGTTCTATCAGACCTTGTTTGAGTAACTGGTTGCATTCTTTCTGGGCCAAAGCTAAATTTGATGGACTCATTCCTAGATGAGTAGCTTTGGTTGGATTGATATCCTCATTAAGCTTGAAAGGGAGTTGGACAAAAAAGTCTTTGTTTGTCTATAGAGGTTTTGGATGAGAGAATTCTTCATGACTGTCTGCACAGAGTTTAAGCAATTTGGACTTAATTTCTTCATATTCAGCGGGAACTTCATAAAGGGAATACAACTTTAATGTTCCCGATTAGGGTTTAAATTCTCGTTTAAATTTGATTCCTGTTGGGAGAATTTGAAGCCTATTTGCTACTGAATAAACATCCATACCCACAACAATATCTTTGTTTGGAAGGCTACTACCAATGACCTTTGTCCAAATTATGCATTCGGGGAAGAATCTGATTCCAATTTTCTCCTTTGTAATTAAATTTGTTCTGAAAGTTTCTCCATTTGTTGCTACAAAGTATGCGGCATGTTTCACCTATGCTTTTGTAGGGAGGATGCTTGGGTTCATCATTGTTATTTGAGCACTCGTATCCGTATAAGCTATGACTTTCTTGGGATGAGAAAACTTTGAGGCGAGAACATGGGCTTCAACACAAGGAAGAGGAGGAGTAGGCAAGGTGCTTCCTACTTCTTTGAGAGAGTAAACAGGAAAGCATTCGTCTTCTAACTCTGACTCAACCGGTGAGTTTTCTTCAGATGAGGAGCTTTGAAGAGTAAATATTGTCTCTTCATCAGCAGAGCTCTGTTCTAAGTATAAGGATTCTAGATCTCCCTCTAAAGGTTGTAGAGAGTTGATCAACTTCGAGGCTTTGCCTGTTTTGTTTGGACAATCTTTGGAGAAATACCCCCCTTTTTCCACATACAAAGCATCTTTGTCCTTTGGATTTTCCTCTGAATGGTTTCTTCTTGAAAAACTTCAAGTTCTTTCTTTTCTTTTTGGGGGATCGAGAATGCTATAAGTAAGTAGACTGGTGGTTCTTCTTCTTGGTCGAGCAATGGCATTTGTCCTTTTTGCACTTGATTTCTAAGTAAGGCTTTTGACATGCCTTTTTGAACTTAGATTTCTGTTCGATCACTTTTGAGAAATGATGGTGCAATCTACACAACTTTTCAAGAGCTTCCAAAGTTGTTTGGTGAATTTGGCCTAAGCTCATGGATTTGATTTCTTTATTGGTTGTGGCTATTAATCGGTGTATCTCAGGTTGAAGTTCTTGTGGTAAAGAGGAGACATAAGTATGTTTGAGGTTTGGATCATTAAATCCATTCAACACATAAAATTTATGAGACATTCTTTGAAAATGTTTTTCAAGGTCTTTAACCTTAAGTGAACAACATCTCATTTCAAAGAATTCTTGCCTATTTTTTATGTCAAACATCTCCATATCACCTATGAATTCTCCATGTAGAACTCCAAGTACTGCGGCAACATTTCCTAGTATGTGTATCTCATCTTGTTTAAATGTACCCAGATTATGGTACCATTCTTTCAAGGTTTCTGTCATTCTGCAGCAAAATTCTTCAATGACTTTGTAGGAATCTGAACCAGGTTTCATAAGGTGGGTATCAAGCCATACTCTGAACTCAATTAGTCTTTTCCTCCAACAGTTAGGAGGTATATCATCCAGGGTAAACCAAGGACCACTGTTTATCTTTGATTTTTCGATGGCATGTTCATCTTCAAACGATTCTTCATAGAAGGAGTCTTCATTTTTTATGCTTACCATAAAGAGATTGGAGATGTTCATATGGTCTTCTTCAGAGTCTGATTTAGTTGAGAAGGATTCGGAATTTCCATTTACGGATGACTTTTGGCTTTCTTCATAGGAGAGGGAATGTTTGCTAATTGTTGAGGCAGAGCTTGTGGAAGAGTAATCATCCTGAAATTCTTCATCGTTCTTTGTAACCGTCATGGCTGGATAGCCTTGGTCTGGTAGTTGAAAATCTCGATCTGATGTTTCCTCCTTATGGAGCTTTGGCGGAGGTGTCTCCGGGATTTCTTGCAAATCGGTGGATGATTCGATTATACAAACAGTCTTTCCTTTGTTTTTGGAAGCTGAGGTTGTAGTTGTAGTCCTAGCACTTTTTGGTCTAAAAGTTGTAGGTATGTATTTAACATAATCTGGTGGTGAAGAAACATATGTTGGGAAGAAAGATGAGGGTTTTTTTGACCGGGTGAAATAGGTAGAAAGAATAATTCGTCATAAAATATTCTCTAGTTTTATCGGTCGTTACACATTTATCCAAATCCAATAGCTAAACTCACTAATTTCTTAAATCAAATTGATTCACACAAAAACTCTGAAGTTAGTGTCATTTTGTAGAACACTTGTTCCAACTAAAAAGTATATTTATATATTACTTAATTAAATAAAACATGTAATAAAAGTTACTATATGTATTTAATAAATATAAATATATATGACCTATATCTTCAAAAATATGAACCGGTGATTAGATACGTTTAATTATGTTGCAGTTGTATGGTGTCCAACGGACAAATTTCTAAAAGATATTCGAGTAAAGTAAGTTTGAAACCTAAATGTTGTTTTGTCTTTAGCACTGTTTTCAGCTTCAAACTTAGATGTTGCTTAATTCACACATAACTTTTTATCTAACCCTATCTAGTAGGTAGTGTGAATAGGTTAAACTAGGTTTGGAGGTTTTAAAGATGATTGATATGAACATTCTGATTTATTTTACAATTTAATTAAGGTCAATGGATGCCTAATATATACTCCAATAACTTTGTTCAAAAACACAAAAATCAAAGTTTATAATGAAAATAAATAAATTTTGACTTTAAAAAAATTAATTACATGATTTTCTATATATTTTTTATATAAAATTTATATATTTAATATTTAACATTGCGGCGACACCTGTTAGAATTTTTCTTTAAATAATCTACGAATCTCACCACGCTAGTATTTATTTAAGAATAAAGCCAATCCAAAAGTCAAAATAGACAGATAGTCTAATCGAATTTTAAAATTAAAACATTTTAAAATAAAAAATAGCATTTTAATAAAATTATTGACTTTTTTTTAAATCAAAATCAACTTAAAAAATTTTAGAATATAAAATATCTTATTAAATTAATGTGACCGATTTCATGTAGCGTTTCTTTTTTGATTGATAATAAGTCAATTGATTAAATATTTGTTGAGATAATATTAATTTTATATAAATTTTTATTATTTTCAATTTTAAAAATAATAGAATATGAGGTTTTTATTAAATAATTTTTTTTTACTAAAACAATATGATATCATTCATTCAAAATGATAAAATATATCGATACAATACAAATTCAAAAATAAAAAAAAATATGAATCTGCATATAAAAATCACAACATCGAGTTTAATAGCATAAAACGAAAACATAATACAAAAAAGACAATATACCTATAAATCTAACAAAATTAAAGTGTTTAAAATGTATATATCTCAAGATATATAATATCGACGACACATAAATTATTTATTGAAATTTATAATTAATCAAAATTACTTTATTGATTTGAATCAAGTAAATGTCATAACAAAGAATGCCGCACTAAGATGATGACACACTCATATGACAAAATTATAAAAAAAAAAAAAACTAAAATTGTGAAAAGAAAAATCATTTATTTAGATAAAAGACCTTAAATGAGTAATTTTCAAAATAAAATAATAGTCTTAAACTAACCTCCTCCATAATAGATGACGAAGAAGAAATAAACATAAATATATTTGAATTAGTGGCAAATAGGAATTTTGCTTATTTGTTAATAAAAAAAATATTATTATTTAGTTCTAAAACAAATCGCTTTTGCAATCCGACTTAACTTGATAGATTATATGTTCGTGTTAGATTTTTATTTATTTATTTTGTTAAAAATCCTCTTTGTATGAAATAAGAATCTTAAATTTCTTCATAAACTTATTTTTAAATCAATTTACTTTAAATTCAAGTTAACTATCAGATCACTTTTAAAAAACCAGTCAAGTCTATCAATGCTCACTCAAACACACTTGGACATTTTTAAGATGTTCTTGGCCCTTATTTTTAAATATTTTACTATAGCTCTAAAAAACTATTTAGAAGCCTATTTTGTACTAAATTAAACTCTACGCAGACCATACAATTTATATTTAAATGGTTCATTGACTCAAGTTTTTAAATAAGTTTAACATGTTTTGTTTTTTAAATAAGTTTAACATGTTTTGTTTTTTAAATAAGTTTAACGTGTTTTGTTTTTTAAATAAGTTAGTAAATATAGTTGACCTTAAGACAATATACCAATAAATTAATATATCAAAATAACAATAATAATTGGATGGAGCTCAATAAACTATAAGAGTAAATCGTTTTATGGGGTTACTCTATTCAACAATTGTCAAGATTAAATTCACTAATTAAATCATTAATAAAAATCGCATTTTCGGAAAATCTAAAAGTTTTAGATACTTAATTAAATAAATCTAATTTTACGTATAAGTATGACATAGTTAATAAAATATATGTAGTTGATTTTAATTCATAGTAGATAATTTAATATGTAGTTGATTTTAATTCATTGGAGATAATTTAATATACTTTTCTAAAGGCAATTTAATTTAGACTTCACCATAATATATACATGAAAAAGGTTTGAGATAAAAAAAATACTAGTACATCATAAACATAAAAAACTGACCATTAAAACATATACATACAATGTCTATTTTATCTTCCTTTTTTTTTGTTGACAAGATGTCTATTATATCTTAGATTTTTATGGTCTTGTAATATACTCCGTATTTAAGGAATAGATTGATAAAATCTAATGTATATAAAAGAAATGGTTCAAAGTCTAAACTAAAGACTTTTAAATATATATATATATATATATATATATATATATATATATATATATATATCCTTGTTTTAAATATTTTTTCTTTAATTGCCCTAGTCTGAAACATATTTTTCTGAATGTCCTACTTTTTTTTTCAATAGGAAGTTGTTATCTGGGGAAGCGACCGCCTGAAGAGAAAAATTCTTAACCTCAATAGAAGGTCGTTTTCTGGAGAAACGACCTCTAACTGAGAACAATTTTTTTTTTGTTATATTTTAAAATTAGTTTATTATTACAATTATTAATTTAATTATTTAAAAATAAAAATACTAATAATAAATTAAAATAAAATACATTAATAAATTTTATATTTTAATTATTATTATTATTATAAATAATTATTATACTTATAATTAAAAATTATTATAATTAAAATTATTAAATAAAAATTATTAAATAAAAATAATTATATTATATTATAAATTTAAAAAAATAAATAAATGATAATAAAAATTAAATAATAACAACAATTAAATGAAAAGAATTTTATATTGATAACATGAAAATGAAACGAAATACATTAAATTAATAATAAAAATACATCATATTTGAAAAAACAAAATACATCAAATTTATATCAATGATGTCCACCTAAATGACCCCCAGTCCCACATGTATGATGTCGTTGAACTCGTCTAGCTCTCTGAACAAGTTGCAGTTCTTCCGGTTCATCCTCATTTTGATCATTTTCTTCAATGCAAGTTGTAGATGGGTTAGAACCACTGTCACATGCTTCCATTAAATTTTGAGATTGTTGATTATACATTGAATCAAATACTGCATAAGCCGACTCAAGAGTTGTGCATTGAGTTCCAAACAAATTATAGAGAAGCCCATGTTATGTCGGATAACCGGGTGTTGGTATTTCTAGCACCGACGTAATGTAATATTGAGATGGCGGTGGATCATAAAATGGAACTTCAATAGCGACGTGTGTGTGAGGTGATGATGAAGACGGTCCTGTTGTGTCTTGGTGTTGTGGAGTTGATTGGGAGGTCGATTGCAAATGAGGATATGACGGCGGTTGTAAACGGGGATCAAGGAGATATTGTTCTACAGATATAAACAATTTGGTGTGTTGTGTAAACCAAATCATATATTTTGTGTTATGACATAAAACACCTTGTACGATGTTACTTTGCAACACGTAATTATGGCGCTCATTCCAATGGTTTATTTCTTCCCTCCAAACTCAGTTTCAATAATCATCAATATCACGCCTCATGATACAGTTTCATGTCCTCTGGTGGTTGTGGTATTTGTTGATGGAAACCGAACTGAAGTGTGACTCTATTTGTATGATGTTTTTCAATAGTATGATAACAAAGTAGATAAGTACATTCAGTCCAAGTGGCCTTCTCATCTTCTGAAACTTCATGTTGGAACCCGAGATAAGGTCTCCAATAAAACTGACATATAAAAAATAAGCTAAAGTAATTATAACAAGTATAAAAAATAAAATATTTAAAAAATTCAAATAAATGTGATTTAATATATTACTTCCTCAACCATCATGTGATCAATTGTTTTTCGATATCCTTCTACGTCGTGATGAGGAACTTTAGCAAAATTTAGACCACCAGAATTAAACCCATCGAATACAATAAAAATAAAAAATATAATAAAGTTATTAATATGGTAAGCAATTGGTTTTAAAAAAAGAAAAAATAATATAAAAATAATATAGTTACCTTTGTACAAGTGGAAATATCCATGGTTTGAGATATTCTGCAGCGATACAAGACAAACGATACCATGCCCAGTTGCAACAATAATGCACATCCTCCCATAGATATTACACCAGGTTTCGTTGCAAGGCATAATTCTCTATAAAGTGTAGCTAAAACTGCTGAACTCCAACTATATTGGAATACTTTATTTAAATCTCGTAACAGTGAAAGATATTTTAGATGTACACGGTTGTTGGATTTTTCAGGCATCAATAACCCTCCGATCATACGTAGGATGTATGCTCAACATAATGCTTGTTTTTCTAATTCAGATGCATTTTAACTAACATCGTCAAACGTATCTTTAAGCCACTTTAATTTAATAGAATTACCTTTTGTTGATCCCTCAGGTGGGATAACTCTTAAGTAATCTTGACAAATTTGTTTTACGTGCACAAAATTGGTTGTACGACAAGTACAAGGGAACTCTATTGGTATCAGTTGCACACAGGATGAGAACGACAACGTAATTCCTATTGCTTATGCTATTGTGGAAGGTGAGAGAAAATAAGGTTGGAGTTTCTTTATGAGAAATTTGAGAAAATTTGTCACTCCACAAGCCAAGATTTGTTTGATTTCCTATAGACATGAATCCATTAAGAGTGCTTATAATAATCCAAATAATTGGTGGCAAGATCCTCCGTCAAAGCATATGTTATGCGTCCGACATATTT
The DNA here is from genome assembly GCF_000331145.2 of Cicer arietinum. Taxonomy (NCBI): domain Eukaryota; kingdom Viridiplantae; phylum Streptophyta; class Magnoliopsida; order Fabales; family Fabaceae; genus Cicer; species Cicer arietinum. The sequence goes on from NC_021163.2 coordinate 62,229,811, forward strand.
CACAAAATTTTGCAAGTGAATTGAAAGACAATGTTTTAAAGAAAAAAGTTATTTCTATGTGTAATAGTTGACATATAAAAAATAAGCTAAAGTAATTATAACAAGTATAAAAAATAAAATATTTAAAAAATTCAAATAAATGTGATTTAATATATTACTTCCTCAACCATCATGTGATCAATTGTTTTTCGATATCCTTCTACGTCGTGATGAGGAACTTTAGCAAAATTTAGACCACCAGAATTAAACCCATCGAATACAATAAAAATAAAAAATATAATAAAGTTATTAATATGGTAAGCAATTGGTTTTAAAAAAAGAAAAAATAATATAAAAATAATATAGTTACCTTTGTACAAGTGGAAATATCCATGGTTTGAGATATTCTGCAGCGATACAAGACAAACGATACCATGCCCAGTTGCAACAATAATGCACATCCTCCCATAGATATTACACCAGGTTTCGTTGCAAGGCATAATTCTCTATAAAGTGTAGCTAAAACTGCTGAACTCCAACTATATTGGAATACTTTATTTAAATCTCGTAACAGTGAAAGATATTTTAGATGTACACGGTTGTTGGATTTTTCAGGCATCAATAACCCTCCGATCATACGTAGGATGTATGCTCAACATAATGCTTGTTTTTCTAATTCAGATGCATTTTAACTAACATCGTCAAACGTATCTTTAAGCCACTTTAATTTAATAGAATTACCTTTTGTTGATCCCTCAGGTGGGATAACTCTTAAGTAATCTTGACAAATTTGTTTTACGTGCACAAAATTGGTTGTACGACAAGTACAAGGGAACTCTATTGGTATCAGTTGCACACAGGATGAGAACGACAACGTAATTCCTATTGCTTATGCTATTGTGGAAGGTGAGAGAAAATAAGGTTGGAGTTTCTTTATGAGAAATTTGAGAAAATTTGTCACTCCACAAGCCAAGATTTGTTTGATTTCCTATAGACATGAATCCATTAAGAGTGCTTATAATAATCCAAATAATTGGTGGCAAGATCCTCCGTCAAAGCATATGTTATGCGTCCGACATATTTCACAAAATTTTGCAAGTGAATTGAAAGACAATGTTTTAAAGAAAAAAGTTATTTCTATGTGTAATAGTTTCATTCTTAATTTTTATAATTAGTGTAATTTTTAATAATTTCATTCTTAATTTATATAATTGTCTATTGTTTCAATACAGGTTACTCGATCAATCAGCCTACATATCAATACTACCGTATAGAAATCGGCATACTAAATCTGGAGGTTTTGAAATGGTTAGACAACATACCTCGACAAGATTGGATTCAAGCATTCGATGGAGGTAGTCGTTGGGGTCAGATGACAACCAATCTTGTGGAGTCAGTCAACGCAGTATTAAAAAGCCCGCACAACCTTCCCATCACTGCTTTGGTCCAATCAACTTATTTTAAAACAGATATACTGTTTCCAACCATGGAAAAATGACACGCGTCAATTTTAGCTTCTGGTCAGGTATACACAAAAACTTGCATAAATTTTATGAAATTGAAAATAAGTAAATTCAATATTCATAGGGTGGATAGTTTTGATCGGAGCAACCATACTTTCATGGTGCAGGAGACAGTGGTTTCAAGAGAAGGGCGACCAATTGGTCATTTCAGTGTAAACCTTTCTAACAAGTGGTGCGATTGCAGAAAATATCTAGCTAAACATATGCCTTGTTCACATGTCATAGCAGCATGTTCTAGCATAAAATATAATTATTGGAGCCTTATACCTGATGTGTATAAGGTGGAAATGGTACTAAAAGTCTATGATGAAGTATTCTGACCCATACCAAACCAAGGATATTGGTCACAATATGAAGGTGTCAAGGTGTGTCACAATCCACTAATGCGGAGAGTCAAGAAAGGTCGCCCAAATAAAGAAAGAGTACCAAGAAAATGTAGATTATGTCGGGTCTCTGGTCATACTATAAAACATTGTCCAAACGTTGCTGGCACATCTACTCAAATTTGATGTATTTTGTTTTTTCAAATATGATGTATTTTTATTATTAATTTAATGTGTTTCGTTTCATTTTCATGTTATCAATATAAATTTTTTTTCATTTAATTGTTGTTATTATTTAATTTTTATTATCATTTAATTTTTTAAAATAAATTATAATATAATATAATTATTTTTATTTAATAATTTTAATTATAATAATTTTTAATTATAAGTATAATTATTTATAATAATAAAAATATAAAATTTATTTATAATTTATTAATGTATTTTATTTTAATTTATTATTGGTATTTTTATTTTTTAAATAATTAAATTAATAATTCTAATAATAAACTAATTTTAAAATATAACAAAAAAAAATTTGTTCTCAGTCGCTTCTCCGGGAAACGACCTTCTAGTTAAGAGTTTTTCTATTTAGGTGGTCGCTTCTCCAAAAAACGACTTCCTACTGAAGAAGAAAAAAAAAATATTTATTGAAATACGTTTCTGACTAGATCATTTAAGAAAAAAGTTTTGAAACAGGAATATATATATATATAATAGTTTAGAACCTACTACATTTAATTAAAAAGACTTTCAAAAAGTTTGATCCAAGTCCAAAACTTTGATCGAATTTATTTATTCAGCTAATAATTCTAAGTAGTCCCAAACCTAGACCAGGAAACAGGTTACCTAACTTAGTTCTTCCACCCTTCAATCCTACTACATTTTATCATCACCCAACCTTCAATTATTTAATCCCAATAACATAAACAAATAAACCGAATTCAAAATGAAGAAGCCTATAGAAAAGAAATAACTTGTTTTTTATTTGTTCTTTGTAAATATATATTAAAATAAATAAAAAATAGTATTTTAAAAAATAAAATAAGAAAAATAAAGAAGTTATGTAGTTCCAGCAGCATGCAATTTGATACCGTAAATGATCTATACCGTTGATTCAAAATCAAACGATTCAGATTACACGATGAATTTTATCCGAATAACTGAGCTGCAATATTGTGTCTAATTCAAAGCCTGTATATTTTCATTATCAACTCGAAGGAGGAGGATAGCCACTGGTATCTGACCATGTTGAAGGTGGTAAACCCGACCCACCACCAACATCTTCGCCGTGAGAGTGATCTTCCGGCGGCCGGAAAAACTCTATTTGCTGACCAGGAAACAGAGGAAGCGAAGCAGAGGATAATTGAGTAGCCGGTGAAAATGCAGTAGATGGCAATAACATTGAAGAAGATGAATGAATAGCTGCCATTTGAGATTCATAAAACCATTGTTCAAGTCCTTGAAAATCAGCAGAACCTTTCAAAATCTGAGAATATTGATAATAATCTGTCAACAAATCAGAAGAACCTTGAAACTGTGTAAACGGTGGTTGTTGCATCTGAAGTGGTGGTGGAGGTGAATAATGAGTTGCCGGATTAACAGAAACGGTTGAAGAAGTATTCGGCGGAAAAGTGGGGCTAATTGTTGTAGTAACATTTTCAGGGAAGTTGAGTTTTGCTCTGCTACCTCTGAATTTCAAAGCAGCTTCATCGTAAGCTCTTGCTGCAGCTTCAGCAGTTTCGAATGTACCAAGCCATACTCTTGCTGCTTTATGTGGATCTCTAATCTCTGCTGCCCATTTTCCCCATGGTCTCTGTCTCACTCCTCTGTATCTTCTTCTTCTCTCTCCACTTTCTTCTTCATTTGACTCTCTTCTTCTTGCTTCTGTCAATGTTTTTTCTTCAATTGTACAAATGTTACAATTATATCTTTTCATAGCCTATTGTATATTTAGTTTCATTTTCATTCTTATATTGTTAATCAAATTTGTAAGATGTGTATGCAATATAAGATGAGATCAATTTTTTTTTCAAGTCAACTACTACAATCTAAACAATAACATCAAAGTTTTTTTTTTGTGCTTTGAGTTCACTTTTTGCAATAATAGATATGCAATGCGACCCTAATTTAATTAAAACTTTACATAATTTGTTGTTTAGGTAGTTCAGCTAATACCTCAAGAAAGGAATTAAGAATTTAGTTGATAATTTGATATAGATTATTGTTACACTTACAATATCATAATTTGGTGTATTTTATATATATATATCCCTTTTTTTTTTTAATTCTTAATTGCCCTACTTTAAAAATTATTTTCTTAAATGTCTTATTTTTTTTTTTCAAAGTTCTCTCAGGAAGCGACCACTGAAGACCAATTTTTTGAAATAGTCATTTACCGGGGAAGCTACTTCTATCTGAGTAATATTATTCAGTTAGAGGTTGCTTCCCCAGAAAACGACCTTCTATTGAGTTTCAAAAAATTGGTATTCAGGTGGTAGCTTCTTCGTGGGAACAACCTTCTGTTGAAATGTGAAATTTAAGGGATTATTATTTATAATACCTTTTATAGATTGTAAGTATTATTTATATTTAAGAAAATAATAAGTCGCATGAATATACTAAAAAAAACATAAATTAGGTGAGAGAAATTTAGAAAGAATAATTTGTTTTTTTCTAGTAGCATTGAATTATAGAAAATGGATGGAATTGAAGATGAAAATGCAATAGTGTATGTAAGAGGAAGGAAAATAAAAGCAATAGAACCTGATGATGAGGGTCCTTGAGAAGAAGGTAATCTAAAATCAGCAACGTTTGTATGAATTGAGGTAAAATCTTGATGATGAGAAGAAGCAGCAACTTCACGAGTCTTATGAAAATCATCTTCGCGCACTCTTTTATGTCCAACTACCCAAGAATTAGAACTAGAACTAGAATTAGTAGAACTAGAAGAATACAAACGAGGGGAATAATTAGAAGAAGTAGAGACAGGGACATAACCTGTCATCATACCTTGTTGGACTTGGACCCACTCATTTTGGGCCTGGCCCAATCCATCATGAGTCGGTGCCGAAACCAGAGGATAAGACATTGCCACCTTCCCATGTTGCCGTTGATTCAATCCATGTGATCCCGAACCTTCTTCTTCCACGTCACCACCATCATACTCCTCCTTCAACCTCACCAACTTTCCTGAATCCCGTTGATGCGCCACCGTTATAAACTTTTTTTTTTATATCGACAAACACATGTAACTTAAACTCTGTTTTTTTTTTGTTTTTTTTTTTTTATGTGTAACAAACTCTATCAACTCCGAATTGAGAAACAAGATCGTATAATTAAATAGACTCACCACAAATAATATTCTTGTTACACCCCAAATAATTATTTTTTCTAGCTTCCACCAAAAATATCTAAGTCAAAATATCTAAACAAATAAATATATATAAGGTTTGAAAGTGTTTTTGATGATTTTGGCGTGTGAGTGTGTAAATTATTATTCACACACCTAGAGACGTTTCTAATGAAAATTAATGGTGGAGGCAAAGTTGGAACTAACAAGTACCACCCTCTCTGCAAATCCTTTACTATTGTCGGTTTTTCCTTTCTAGTGTTCAAAGAAAGAGAGAAAGAAACAGTGATCGTTTTTGAATTGAATTCTACACCCATAAAGAGTCAAAAACAACCATTTATATAAATAGATATAATATGTGCACACACACGTACTAATATGTTGATTTTGACTGGGTTTAATTGTTTTAGAGTTAGAATATAAACATCTAATCCATATTTCAAGATATTTAATTTGTATACATTCATTTAATATTTAATATTTTATTCAACAATACTGTTTTGTTAAATTTAAACAAAACAAAATATAGTATAGTATTTGACCTAGTGTCTCTACTATAAGTGCTACCACTTGTGTGTAGAATAAGAGAAAGGGAGGGTAAGTGTTAAATCTAAACACTACACATGGTGAGTTAGGCATAATCTGAACTTAGATTGTTCATCTATATATATATAACATCGCCTATTTTTTGACAAAATTAATGTGACAAAGCATTAGCACTAGCTAGAAGAAAATTTAAAATACAACAGAGTAAAGGTTTTTTTAATTATGTTTTATTTTTTAGTTTTTACAAATTAATTTTTAAAATAAATATTAGAAAACTGTTTTGAAACAAAATTTAAAAATTTATTTGACAACTCTAATTTTTTAAACGGTTTTTATTTAGAGAGTTGAAAAATTTAAAATTTAAAATAAAACACTATTTTATTTTTTTAGTTTTTAAAAATATAATATTAAAAATAATTTTATAAAACAATTTTTAAAAATAAATAGTCCAAACAAATTTTTCAATTTTAAAATTTTAAAATATTAAAATAAATTTTTTGAAATGATGTGAATTAATAAGTTTTTAAGTTAATTAAAAAATGACAATAGTTATCTCAAGGCTTTTTTTTTTTGTATATTTACCGCAATCATGTTTTTTTATGTGCTGTTTTTATTGTCCTTCGATACTATTCAATAAATATATAGATTATGCATTTATCTGATTAAACCCATTGATATTTTCCTGTCAAAAAAATTATCCATCTAATAGTATGAAGTGATCAATAATTTTATATTTCTATTTTAACTGAAGTTATTAATTTTTAATTTTTAATTGGTGAACAGTACAAATAATAAGTATAGAGGGCCACAATAAAAAATTTATTTTCCTTCAAAACAAAAGTTCCTTTAGAAACGATATTAGTATACCAAATATTAAATTATTTTTGACAGAATAAATTAAAAATACTAGATTAAATAACATACTGTATTTACTATATTTTACTTTTAGTTTTTGCTTGGAATTATTTGTAATCGGTGGAGCTGGTTCTTACCATACCTATCATTGAACAAGAAAAGGACGCTCCCCTACCCATCCTTACTTAGTCCTCACCTTCGGCTTTGCCTTCATATATTTATATGTTTAATTTTAATTTGATATATTATTAGTTAAAAAAATAAAATATAAATTACAATCGATCATAGTTAATGTGATGGAATTAGATATATGGGTTAGTTCATGGTTTGGATCGAGTGAATGGTTTTGAATAGGTGATAATGGTTTTACAAAATAGTAAACTACAAAAGAAAAAAATTAAATACAGAGTAAAATTAGACTCAATCTATTTTATTCATGTTCTTAAAAATTATTTGATTATTTTAGGATATTGGACTTTAGTTATTTTGATAATTGCAAGTATTTAATACATTTTTAAGAACCTTACAACTGTAGTTATATTGATGTTTGCGATGAAAATATTTTATGATCAATTTTATAATTTTGATATTCTCATTAATTAGTTATTTATATATATTAACTGTTAATCTAACTCAAAAATGAACATTTGATCCAACTCAATATTGTAATAGATGTTTTTTTTACTAGACCCAACTCAATAAATATTCCATACATGGTTGGTTTAGTTTTCGATTTTGACCAAACCAAATCATAACCGACCCATGTATAATTCTAAGTAAATTTATACTTTTAAAGATATGATATTTTCAATTGATTGAAAACGTAAAATTTATATATATATATATATATATATATCAAATATTTTTAAAATAGACACACATAATTTGATTTTGATAGTAAAAAGATAAGTTTTAAATTTATATATTGCTAGTTTGAATCTTATTAGTACCATTAGACGGAAACATCATTCTAATATCCTAAATTTAGATTATAAAAGTTATATTGTATCAATTATTCTTATCTGTAAATATTTGTATAAATCTAAAATTATTTAATCTATATTAAAATGCATATGTAAATATTTGTATACATGTATTGTGATGCGGATTTAAAACAACAATACTCATCTTATATGTGTTTAGCCTGTAAATTTTACATTTAGATCATTTTAAAAAATACATTATTTATATGATATAAAATTAACTAATTTGAATCTAATAGTTAATTTTGTAATATATATGTATATGTTATATTTGATAAAAAAAATTTGAATGCTTCTAATATTATATATATATATATATATATATATATATATAAATATTATACATAGATATATTTTGATATAAGATAATACATATTTTTTAAATTTTAATTTAGTTGATAAATATTTAAGTTGAATATTATGTTTAAGATTCTAAATCAGGATCTTACAATCGTATAGTCAATATAAAATATTGAAAATCTGTTAAAATAAATATAAATGGAAAAATTTCCAACATTTCAAGATAAAAGCAAATTCTTAGTAATTATTTATAAATAATTAAATGTAGAATAATAGTATTAAACTTTTTATTATTATTGATTATTAGATATTATACCCATCCGAACTCTAAAAGTTACGAGAATATTCCCCGATAATGAATGAAGATGAATGTAGAAAAAGAATGATGAATGAAAAATGTAACGTCGACGTAGCGATAAAATAAATCGATTAAATCTTGTCAATAGAAAAAAAAAAATCATTGAAATCATGCACGCGTATTTTGTTGGAAAGAAACAAAAAATCATGTTAGCTTGTTATGCTAGTTTACCTACCCTCGTGAAAACTCCCAAGGAAGAATGAAAAACATTAATAAATAAATATTCAATTATTAATTTTGTTCACAACAATTGTAAACTTGTTATCGATTGGATCCCCTTCAACTTCGAACTCCTTCTATTTTAATTTTACAAAATTATTTATCTTAATTTTTTATAAATTTTTTACTATTATCAACACAAAATATAATAATATTTTAAAAGTTATATATATAATAATAATTAAAATTAAACTAAAAATATCTTAATTTTAAAACAATTTTTTTAATTAAAACAACATTCCTTATGAGATAGAAGGCGTAACAAATTATTACATTAGCGTTGTAAGAAGTATTATATTTACAATCTAAGAGTTTCTATAGTTGCAACATTATATTATATTGGTCAATAATCTTATCCCGATCACAAGGTCGGACCAATATATTTAGAATCTAAAACAAAATTTAAAATGAGATTCTTTAAATACGAAAAAATAATATAATTAGAGGTCTTTTAAGTCTAATAAACTTTTACTATAATATTAAACAATACAATAATAAATATTAAAAGTATTCATGATTAATTAGTTTTATGAAAAATTATTAAGTGGAAAAATTAGTGAGTCACATTTATAACATTTATATCTAAAGTGTTTTCCAAAATGAAATTGATATATAAATTAAAATAAGCTAAACATTGGATTGTTTTTTTGGTTTATTTATCTAATTACTAAGTAAAAGGTCACAAAATAAATAAAATCTAACATGTGATAATATAATCTGATCATAATTTAAATTTAGATTCTTCATAGTAATTTATATTTACTTAAAATTTATTAATCACTTAAGTTTAACTTATTCCGTTGTCAAATGATGAATCAATCAAAATACTTTAATCATATAATAAGCAAGTATAACAACTACATACACTAGTAAACCTATAAGTTTGGTAATTACTGCCTAATTGACCTTGGGAGTTTTAATTGAGCAACAATGGCATATGAATCGTGTAGATGGGTAAGCTAGCGTTGGCCTTTTTTTAGTAAACAAAATGAAATTAATTATTAGTATATAAAAGTACTTTGTACTCTAATTCATTATAGAGAATAGATCAGAAGATAGATTACTTAGTTTGGATATAAGCTAACAAAAATAAAATTTATATTTTCAATTGTGTAAACGTAGGATTTATCTATAGGAAATCCGATTTCCTAAACTAACAAGCCCCAAACTAAATCTTTAAGGTGATCAACAAGATAATTATAGGTTATAACCACAACCAAAAAAATATATTTCACCCTTTTGTATCCAATGGTCTATATGTTTCTTTCATATAATCAACTAGTATTTTATTAATATAACATATCAAAATAATTTTATCTAAAAAAATCAACGAAATATTACAGATTATTTTAACATATTTTAAATTTTAATTGATCATATATATTTGTTAGACATCATAGTCATTTATAAATTACTGAATTGGTGCTAGTTCATGCATGACTCTCATCCGAAAAATGATTACCATATTTATTTTTGAGGGGAGATCATTGCCATATTTATGGATCATGTTAAAAAATAATGTCAATTTCTGAATATAGGGGAGGCACAACCCTGTTTGATGCACAAAGTTGCCAAACAATGTTTTCCAATTTGAAGGATGCAAAATAGTTGGTATAGCCTGCAAGCCAAACATTCACGCATCCGGACCCTTTTTCTTTTCTCTCTCTCATGAAGTTTATGGTGGCAAGACAATCATATCCTTCACCTATTAATTTGTCACCAAATTTCCATTATTTTAATTGTATGAATAAATTATAACTTTTTTTTTAAATATTTTTATGGTTAATCTAAGAATAAATATATTTTTAAATTGAACGGTTGTGGATGGATGACAGTTTAAAGTTATTTAATATTGTGGTGTATTTCTTTTAATCTCTTATTGTAAATGTAAATCTGTTTTACAGTGATAACTAATAGTAATTCGTCAAAAAAATAAATAATTAAATAATTGTTTTTGATTTAAAAATTGTACAATATAATATGACAGATTAAATAATCATAATTAAATAATCGTGTAAAATTATTTTATTAAAAATTTATATTTTGAAAAATAAATATTAAAAGTAGGGATAAAAATTAAAAACATGAAATTTTTAAGAGCTAAAATCTTAAGAATTTTTTAAAAGTCTAAAAATGAAAGTTCAAATTTTATAGGGACTAAATTTATTTTACTATTTTATATATCGATAAAACTATAAATTCTTTTTTGAATTATTTTCACTAATTCTTAAAAAGACAAAACTTGGGTATTGCTATATATTGTCCTATTTGTGTTGTTATGGAAAAATTATGATTGAAAAACAACAAATCAAGACATAAAAGACCCATCTAAATTTTATCATTTTTAAAATTACTTATTTGTTAAATCATTTTAATCTTTTGTTTATGAAAATACTTTTGAATAATTTAAAAATATATAGATATTAGGAAAAAGAATCAATATTAATAAATATAAATATAGACAAAAAAGAAGCAACATTAGTAAAAAAAAAAAGTGGAGTGATGATGTTAAATGAAAATATTAAATTACTCCTTATGTTGCACAATATCTGCTACATTTATAAAATAGATTGTCCAATAAAACTATCACCTTTTATTTTCAACATAATTTTAGTTAATTTTCTTCAATTGATTCATCTAATTAAGTATATCTACACGTGACTCTCAAATTATTATTTTTCACTTGTATTTGTAATAAATATAATACACCAATAACTAATAAAAAATTTAATAAAATTATTAATTTATTTATTTCATTAATCATTTTTCTAATTTGAATGAAATAATCAAATGCAATGTATTACATATATTTTGGGGAGAAAGGAGTACTACATAAAGGAAAAAAGAGGAAGACAAAAATTTAGATAAATGTACAATTAAATTAACGGTATTGTCCTAATATAAAAGTATTGTTCCTTTTGTTCTACAATGAATGACTATTTATAAAACAAATTGTCCTAATATAAATGATTCTTCTAATATTTTAATACACTTTTTCTAATTGTATTATTTAATTAGTATTATTTACATCACCTCCAACTAATATTTTTATTATATATTTATGATATTAATAATATATTTAATAAAAATACTATTATCTATTTTTATTTATATATTTTTGTTAATAGTGTGAAATGATAAAAATGATTCAACAGATTACGATAATCTACACTTAAACGAGAATGGGGTGATTGAGTAGGTTAGGTGGGTGTAAGTGATGGAATTTGGACAGGTTCAATGGTAAGGTGTGAAAGTGTCTCAAAACGAGCCCAAAAGGAAGACCCATTACTTGATAATGATATTTAAATACATAAAATTTATCTTAAAATTTATATTTTTAACTTTTTAGAAGTTTCAATATTATTTTTTAATAATAAAATATATTTATTTTTGGTATCACCATGAATTACATATTACCATGACCCATATATATTAAAAGCTATAAAGTATAAACCTTGACAAAGAAGAAAACTTTGCTCATTGGGATGGATACCCAAAAATATGCAGCAAACAAACATAGAGGGATATATGTTCTTACTTCTTACTATTGGGATTGCTGCCCACACTTGTTTACCATTTTGTTACAAATTAAAAATTAAGTGTTACTGCCAAAACAAATAAGTAATTTAATAATTTTATTCGTGAAAACTTAAGTACGCAACAACGTGAGAGAAAAATTATTAATTTGTTATGTGGTCACATATAAAGAAAAAATATTTGATAATATTAAAAATAAAATAATCATACAAAAATTTCAAAATATAAAGACTATAAATATTTAAGTGTTTTCAATTTTTTAGACATATGACAATTTTTTTATAGGGAGACTATAATGGACGAAGAAACTCTCCAATTAAAAAGTACATAACTAAGAGTGTACTCTTTCAAATTCTTAAATTCAATAGTAAAAATTTCAGCCAATAAAAAAATGTTAAAAATTCCAAAAGAAAGTCTACAAAATCTTCTTCAATTTCTCTGATATTAAAAAACAGATTTTTTTTTTTTTTGTTATTTTTCTTCTTAATACTTTCACAATTTCTCTGATATTAAAAAACAGATTTTTTTTTTTTTTGTTATTTTTCTTCTTAATACTTTCACAACCATATAACCAAAATCAGATGGTAATCCCTTTTCTGTCTAAATATTTTTTATGATTGACTCCAAGAAGCTGCCTTAACTATTTACTTTGAAAAACTGTCACACATATTCATATATAGAAAATTTCAAATGAAAATGATTATAAAGAAGACGAATTTTAAACTGGAGTAAAACAAAAAAAAGGGAATTATTTTTTTCTTTATTTATTTTTTGGTCCCACTCAATCTACTCTAAATGACAAGTAAATAAAAATTAATGTTTTGTGTTGCAAATTAAAGAAAAATACTAATATAACTAATGGAAATAAAATTAAGGGATAAAACATAATTAAATGATTAAAGTGACAATATAAAGTAAATTAAGAGATTAAATATGTAATTTAGACTTTCTATATCTTCTATTTTTAAAAGTTTTTTTTAAAGAAAAAAAAAGTTGTCTCGTTATTCTCGTAAACTAGAGTACTAGACAATATTCAAAGAGTCGATGAGTAGACAAAATAAGACGTTGAATTTCTTCCCATGATTGTTGAATATTCAAGTTTGTTTCAATCAACTGAAAAAGAAAATCAAACAATAAAGATCAATGTGAAAAAGAAATGTAAGACTTGTCTTTTGTCTTTTACTAAGATGTCAAAAGGTAGTGTGAGTATTAAGTACAATCGAAAGAGAATCTGACACATGAATTGGGGAAGAAAAAGAAAGGGGACTTACCCAAAAAAAAAAGGAAAAAGAAAGGAAACAACAAAGAAGAAGTTTGAGACATAATCGGTCTAGGGTGCCTTTTTTTATAATTACATGATTAAATTGAAGTCATGTGATACACATGAACAAGTTTCCTAGATGAGTCATTTCAAGGACCAATATCATGCATACATAAAGTTCAATGTTTTGAGAAGAAACCTCACATAAATATGGTCGATTTTAGTCATAAGATTGTCACTATTCGACTAGTACGTATGGAATGATTGGACTAAGACACCATATATATGGATGCACTGGCGATTTAAGACTCCAAATTATTTTCAATCATTTATTTATTTATTTCCATTCATGCATGATGAACAGCAAGCCCGTCACTGAAATTTTGAGAGTATGTACGGGTCATGAAATTGATGTCTTATTTTTTTATATTTTATAGATCATATATATATATATATATATATATATATATATATTAATTATAGATGATTTTTAAACATAAATATTAAAGATTACATATATATTGAAAATATAACAAATAAAAATCAAATTATATTTGTAGCAAAATTATTTATATAAGTATCTATCGACCTAAACATGGAGTAATAATATGTAAAACTAACAACATTATCAAATTGTGACAAACATATAATGGGGTGGGGATTTTATATTCAAGTAAAATTTATCTTCGTTGGATGTATATAGAGCTCTTTTAGATGTAGAGTCAACTATTAAAATGTTCAACCAGAACATTGACACATAGTCTTTGTCTTTAATTAAGTAGGGTTTCAATTTTTTGTAATAATATACTTTGAATTTTGTAAAGATGTATATGATATCATTAATTTTGTACATTGACAATAGTAAATTTTTTTATTTATATTGTGTCTAAAATAAACATGCAGTCTAAACAAACAGCATCTCCTCTATAAATAGATATTAAACTTAATTTATCTCAATTATAATTTCATCTCCACACTCATATCTATTAGACGCCGCCACTCAACACTAAATATTAGAATCATAATATTTAGTATTTTATAATTTTAGGGATCCAATTCTTTAAATTTGATTATGACATTCAAAAATATTAAGACGATGTCGTTTAAATGAAATAACGATGAAGAAATATAGAACAATTTTTTCAAACAATTACATAACTCATTTTTAATACACAAAGTATTCGTTTTTAATAAGTAATGAAGCAATATTTTTGTACCCTAAAAAAAAGCAACATTTGGCTTGTGTTGTTTGAGATGGAGGTCTTGTTGAATTTCCAGAAGAAATCTGATGTGGGCTCATAACAATCAGAATTTCACAAAGAGATTTTCATTGACCTTTCTTTTCTAAAGTTTGAATTAAAATGGTATGTTTTTTAATATTTAAACGGCTTACTAACTAAGAAATACTCTTAAAGAAACAAAACATATCAATTTCATATTAAAAAAAACAATTTTAAAATACTTAAAAATACAAGTTTGAATATATTTCTAATTTATTTTATCCATGTTTAGTTTCTTTTAACATTAGGCAGATTTAAGAAATAGTAATGTTATATGTAGCGAGAAATTGGTCTCGCAAATATCAGGAAAGGTCGAATACCCAAAAAATTTGTTTCTCTTGGCTTCGTGACTAGCTCGTTATTTTTATTCTCGTGACTAAGCATTCTCCTTTAAAAAATTACAAAATGTTAGTTTTTAAAGTGAACTCGTTAAAAAATTCCATAAGAGCTTTGAGATAACTAACAGTTTTACTAGTGGAGTTTTTAAATTGTAAGAGACATTAATGTTATTCTGTTTTTTACTGTGCTGCAGTGAGGGACATAAAGTTCTTAGACTCTTTAATTCTTTGAAAGAAATAGATAGATGTTTGGGGGGAAAAATAAAATAAAACTTTTTTATTTTTTATTTGGCGAAGATTCGCATTATTAAAATTATAAGAGAAATGAGTGTTTTTAATAGATTAAATGATATGTTAGGGACATTTTAATTTTAATATAACTTAAAAGAAATAAAGTAAATGTAATTTTTTTGTTTCTTTTTAAAAATTAATTATGTGGACCAATCGTTGAGGGAGTGTTTGAGATGGTATGTTTGAGTTTGTCAATATCATTCCTCATTTGTTTATACTGAACATGAATATTATTTAATTAAAATCAATGTAATTTTATTTAATCTATTATGCAATATTGTAGATTGTAAATAAAATTTTAACAATTTTAATTTTGAAAAATTCATCTAAGCCAATAGTTAATACTATTTTATAAGTTATTTATGCATTAGAAATAAAAATGAATTTTTTTAAGAGAATTCACTATTATAAAATTTCATTTTGATTCAATTGTTAAGATATCTTTGATATATAACTTTTAATTCTTTAAATACAATTTCACCATCAATACCATAAAAATTACCACATATCATATAAATTTCAAGATTTTTGTAACATGATTTCATCAGCGAATAAAATAAGTCTTTTAATATTAATTTAAATTTTTCTACATTTACTATATTGCGCAGATTTTATTAAACGAGTCAATTGTTTGATTTACAATATATAAATATAATGAATCATAAAAAATTCATTAATAGACTTAATTTTTAATTATGTCAATCGAAGAGATTTTCTATTAAAAGTGAAAAATTTGTTTCTTGTCAATGGAACTATGATGATGGGTGAAGTTCATATCATTGATCCTCAGTACACAAAGTTTGGAGACATTATCTGAAATTGTAATCACATTATTAACAATAGTAAGTTGTATCAAGAAACATGTTAATTAAATATCTTATTATTCATAATTGTCAACATATTACTAGTAATCAAAATAACTTTAGTCAATTGTATTAAGAGAGAGGCTAATTAAATATCTCACACTCTGATTAAGTCATCTTGTTTGTACACTAATCACTAGATTTTTAATCATATTCCACCGTATATAATTTTAAAGAAATACAATGAATTCGTTTTTGTATAAAAATAATAATCTCATTTTATTTTTCTTGGAAAAAATACTCCTTTTTATTTTGAATTTTAACAAAATTTTAACCACATTAAAAATCATTATTTTTCCAACATAAAGTTCACCCAATGGGTTTATGGTCCAGCAAAACCCTAAAAGAATAAAACTCACATCAAATAAAAAAATAAATAATGCAGGAGATGTCAGTTTGCTCTCCTAGTATCAGAAACAAGTTGCAGCCAAATCACTGATCTCAACGCAGCCGAAGTTGCTCGTCGCCGCCGCCACCAGAAACATTGACTACCGACATTCCACCTTCCGGCAACATGGCATCGTCCTTTCTCAATCGTTTAGTTCTTCTATTATGTTATTATGTTGATTTTTTTCAAACTTCGGGCCTATTTTGTGAAGGAAGAGGGAAGAGATTTATTACAAAATTGTGACTTGATTTTTTTCTTACTTGAGATTGATTTTCATTGGTTTTTGTACTGTGGCCTTGAAATCGTGACTTGCAAATGATAGATTCTTGATTATAATGAATAAATTATTAATGTTTTTGCAAGAAAAAATATAATGATCACAATGTTTCATTTTTATAGTTCGCCTAAGGCACCAAATATATTAGGACCGACACATGATTTAATGAACCATTAACTCCAAACTGCAATTGCTTAAATGCAAATTTAAGTAATAGTAACTATAAACATTTAGAATTCACCAAATTAGACTTTTAAGGGTTGAAGAGAAGTGGAAAATAAATTTATACAACATGTATTCAGTAATAACCATATCAAAGTGTAAGATTTGCAATCCTTATATTATTTAGTGAGTGAATAATAAATAATCTGAGATGTCAAAAGTTATAAAATGTTCTTAATGTTGACCGTATCCCCAACCAATATATTGAATTCTCTGTTAGGATAAGATGTACACTAGTAGATTAAACAAAATTCAGGAATCTCTCTATATGATATCATGTCCTGAAAATTGATTAACAATTTGCAAGAGCCTTATCCATTAATGTTCAACAAAGGATAAATCATTTAGTAGTGTCTCCGTTAAACAGAAATAACTCAATCAAGCATCAGATATTGTTAAATTTCCTTTCTTTGGTACAAAATATTTGGTAACCAACTAACGATGGAACCTTTTTTATTTATTGAAGAATTACCATTCTCATGTCTGGTTTGAGTTGTCAATTACTTCATTCTCAGTTCTTGGATTTTGAACTTGAAATTTGTCTACATGCTTATCACCCCTTATAATATTTTTGACATACTGGTGATCTTTTGCAGCTACTGCATCTCAACCACTTCTTAAGGAGGGTGACTGATCTGTAGCTGACTGATCCGGGTCGTGGGTTTGAAAACCCTAAAAAACGTGGATAAAAAAAACTGGAAAACCCTTTTTTTTCTTCGTGAAAAATCAATTTTACCCCTAAATTTTAAAATGTTTTAGGGGTAATTTTGATAATACGCCCTTTCAGATTTTAGAGATCCACTTCCTCATCGTTCTCATCGTCGTTCTTCTCCTCAGGTTCCATCGTTCTCCTCCTCAGGTTCGTTTCTCTGTTCGTTTCTCAGTCCCTTCTTCTGTTTTGTTACTTCTTCGTCTCCTATGTCCCATCGTTCTTCTTCTTTTCCTGTGTTACTTCTCCTTTGTTCGTCTTCACTGATTTGTTTCTCAGTTTTTTTGTTACTTAATTCTTACTTCTGTTTTTTGGTTACTTCTCCTTTGTTCGTCTTCATTCTTACTTCTGTTTTTTTTTTTGTTTTTGTTAATTTATTTTTGTTTTTGTTAATTTAATTCTTTTTACTTCTTTTTTCATTCTGTTAATTTAATTTAATTTTGTTTACTTCTTTTTTCATACTGTTAATTTAATTTAATTCTTTTTACTTCTTTTTTCATTATGTTAATTTAATTTAATTTGTTTTTGTTAATTTAATCTAATTTACTTCTATTTTTATTTATGTTTTTATTAATTTAATTTACTTATGTTTTTTTTGTTTTTGTTTTTGTTAATTTAATTTAATTATTTTTACTTATTTTTTCATTTTGTTAATTTAATTTAATTTACTTCTTTTTTTTTTTCTTTTCTTTTTCTGTTTTTGTTAATTTAATTTACTTCTCTTTGTTTTTTTCTACTTCATTTCTTTCTCTTCCTTTTCTACAAACAGCCATGACAACATCATTTGCAACACCACAATAGTATTATTCATGAATTTGCAATTCCACAATAATTTGATTAAGACTATAAATTTGAGACATTGTTTAATTATGCATGTTTATATAGTATTTATTATTCATGTAAAGGCAGGAGCGGAGCTTCATAGAGACATAAGTGACTGCAGTCACAAAAAAAAAATTATAGATAAAATAACTAAACTGTCCTTATTAAAACTAAAAAATTCCAATAATACCTAAATCTAATTCAGCTTTCTCTTTCTTCCCCTCTCTTCCAGCGTTCCTCTCTACCTCCTCCATAATCAGATTCACAAATCACGACAAACGCGCCGCGACCGCCTCTGCCAGCTCGCTCCTCTGCTCGCTGCGGGCCTGCGGCTGCCTCTGCCTGACTGCCTCCGTGGCCGTTCGTCGCTCTCGCCTCTCTGTTCGCCGCAACCTCATCTGTCTCCAGATCAGGTTGCTGCTTTGTTGAAAAGGTTCGAATTTCCATTTGGTTAGTGCTGATTTTTGTTAGTTAGTGCTGATTTTTGTTAGTTTTGATTTTTGTTAGCATGAAGTTTAAAGCTTATTTTGTTAGTGTTGAGTTTGGAGCTTTGATGTGGAGTTTGGAATTTTGATTTGGAGTTTCAATTAGACGTTAGCTGATTTTTGTTTAGAGTTTTTGTGTTGCACATAAGGTGTTTGATTTTATGTCCATATAAAGTGTTTGAGTTTTTTTGTTGCACACAAGGTGTTTGATTTTATGTCCATATAAAGTGTTTGAGTTTTTTTGCTGCACATAAAGTGTTTGATTTTATGTCTATATAAAGTGTTTGAGTTTTGTTGCATTTTTTGCTGCACATAAAGTGTTGCATATAAGGTGTTTGAGTTTTGTTACATTTTTGTTTGAGTTTTTTTGTCCATATAAAGTGTTTTAGTTTTTTTGTTGCATATAAGATGTTTTATGTTTCCTAAATTTTTCGGCCACCCCAAGGTTTTCAGTCAAGTCCCACCATTGTGTAGAGGTCCTCCCGGTATCCCGCTATCCCGGTTTCCGGGGTTGGCCGCGATGCGCCGCTATCTGGGATTAATTACCTAGGTATTCAGTAATAACCAGATCAAAGTGTAAGATCTGTAATTCTTATATTATTCAATGAATGAATAATAAATGATCTGAGATGTCAAAAGTTATAATCTGTTCTTAATGTTGACTGTACCCCCAACCAATATATTGAATTCTATGTTAGGACAAGATGTACACTAGTAGATTAGACAAAATTCAGGAATCTCTCTATATGATATCATGTCCTGAAAATTGATTAACGATTTGCAAGAGCCTTATCCGTTAATGTTCAACAAAGGATAAATCATTTAGCTCCGTTAAACAAAAAGAACTCACTCAAGCATCAGATATTGTTAAATTTCCTTTCTTTGGTACAAAATATTTGGTAACCAACTAACAATGGAACCTTTTTTATTTATTGAAGAATTAGCATTCTCATGTCCGGTTTGAGTTGCCAGTTACTTCATTCTCAGTTCTTGGATTTTGAACTTGAAATTTGTCTACATGCTTATCACCCCTTATAATATTTTTGACATACTGGTGATCTTTTGCAGCTACTGCATCTCAACCACTTCTTGAGGAGGGTGACTGATCTGTAGCTGATGAATCATCAAAATAGTACTCAGTACTATAGTAGAAATACAAGAAAGTTGTAAGATTTTGGTAATGACTCTGACTTTACCTTGCAGCTGTTACTTTGTTATTCATTCTTTTTTGATATATGTACCTACTAATAATAAACAAGTATATACATAAATGTGTGTACGTATTACTTGTTTTAGGATTGGTTACACGGCAAAATCAGTTTACAGGTTGAACTTCAGTTCTAAACTAGATTTGAACTGGTTCGCTGGCTAAAATCTGGTTCTGAACGTGTTCGCAAAAAGCAAAATTTGTTCATAAAGAATTAAAACCGATTCAATTCGGTTTTCCATGACAACTTAACAAATCAATCAATCCTTGCCCACCCCTAGAGACTAAACAGGCCACCCTCAACACCATTTTGCATTTTTCAGCTGCTAATGTTTTCTCATGATTTGTGGTCATCAAGGGCTTTTCACTTCCACCCAAATGTAATATAATAAAATACACAATATTTGGACCATTGAATGCTTGAGATGGTGCCTTTAATTGTTGAAGTTAATCATACAATAACTTAGATTACTCCCATATTTTTGTTATATTTAGCAAGTGACTGGTTGTTGAACATAACTTGTCTACAGAATAAAATTCCAGTTGAAAGTTTTATGAAATATGGATAATGCTAGTGGAAGGTAGAATGGATTCATCAGTGTTTTATGTTTGCTTTCACTATATTCAGTGACCTATAGTTTTAATTTAACTGTTCAGGTTTTTTCCCATGTACATAATTTTTTCTGACTAGAAGGTAGAAAGTTTTTATTCAATAGAAATCTATGATGTTTGTATGGAGGTAGCAATTAAATGAGTCAAGTGACACTATAATCCGTTCATTCCAAGGCTATGGCAGTGTTTTGATTTGTGTGATAACCAGTTCTCCTTGCGTTTAGAACCACTTGAGTAGCCACCTTCTAAAAATGCTTTCCCACTTACTGTTTACAGTTTCCAATCATAATTCCTTGTACTTGTAATAAGAAAACAGTTTTGTGCCTACCATTACCAAAGTGAATTTGGAAGCTGTTATCTAACTTAGGTTATATCAAACAACTTGTACAGTGTCTTGCATTTTCTTGTTCCAAATGATATAATTTTCTCGATGGTTCAATAATGGGAAATCAAGTATCACATTGATAGGGTGATATCCCTCATCATATAGCAAACTTCTTTGCACATCGGTAGTCATACTTTGGACTTCGCTTAATATACATAACTGGCTTAGATATTCTTATTGGAGTTTACTCTTCATGAGTGAGTGCAGCCTTTGCATGTTAATTGATACTTTGATGCTATTGTTTAAGGCTATTAATGTTATTCTGTTCTGTTTTCTCAAATAATGCAATCTTTAAAAGTATCATTGGTTATGCAGTTTTTATTTAAATTATCGATAGCAGGAACACTCAAGCCAAGGACATGGCAAATCAACCAAATGAAAACCAGCAAGCACCAAGTTCTGCATCACTTATCCAGAAAACTGGTGAGGATCAAGTAGTCAGTGGCCCTTCTGCTGCGGGCTTTATAGATTCATTGGAAAACCGGTATCAAAAAATCAAAGAGCATGCAGAAACTTATCCTTATGTATGGGCTTCCTATATTGTTGTATATGGTGGCTTTGGTCTCTGGACTACCTATAGATGGAGAAAGCTTCGAAAGACAGAGAACAGAGTGCGCTCACTTCAAGAAAAACTACGAAAGCTTATTGAAGCGGAAGAATCTGGTAATTCTGCAAAAGTGGTTGAAAAGGGTTCCGCATCTTCTGAGAAGAAGCCTTCCAAGTAGCATATATTCCAATATTCCTTGCCAGTTACATGTGCCAGGTAGTCTTGTTTACTGCCACTGCTATCATTTTTCTTTACCATCATGGTTGCCGTTGGCTCGAAAAAATATTCTTTTGGCTCCTCTGGTCAAACTGAATCGTTGGTGGAAGTCCTCAACTATATTGTGCTTTGTAGACATTTGTTAGATTTTGAATCTCATTTTTCCTTCCAAAGTTTTGAATGGTGTAGCCTTTTAGTCAAATAATATATAGCTTCAGAAATGTTACTTCCAGGAATGTTTGGATTTATTTATGGAAAAATGGGATGATTGAATGTAAGAGATCCCATTGTAGATTATTGAAAATAAGGATAGAATGAAATCAAACAATGCATTTTTCTCGTTTCATGGCTTCGATTAACAAAAGTCAGAACAAAATATTTATCAAACCTAAATGTTTCCCTATTTTGTTTCCAATTGGAAAGGTTTAGGCTGGAAATAATTTTTTTTCTTCCATTCCATAAAAAAATCTAAATAATAGAACTAAATGGTTTATTTCATTCCCCTCCATTCTACATTCTACTGTCTGGTTTATTCCATCTTTTTTCATTTTGTCTCAGTTACGATGTATTTGCAAGATAATACTAATGATATTTGCATCATGTATACCGTAGAAAACTGGAAATAGTGATTCGTGAGGAATGGGGGCATAATGGTTTTTATACTGTATCAATTTTTTACCTTCCTACTAGTCATCCTTCAATTGGCTCAAAGGCAAATTCTAAAATTAGAGGTTGGACAATAACGGAATTCTAGAATAATCATTTAAATTAAAAATTCTTGATTACATAGGTTATTTTAAGGACAAAATTGACCGATTGAACTTGAGTATTGCTGTTTTGTTTTTGAATATGTAAATGGTAGTATATTTTGTTGATATTTTCTTGTTCACTAAGGTTTAAATCTTGGTTCTTTTACTTTTAAATCCGTTCAACTTTTAGTTCAAATCAGTTGAACTATCAAAAATCTTATATTGTTAATTGATTTGACAAATTTAAATATAAAAAATATATCACTTTCGATAAGTCCGAATATAAAAGAAATTTTATCTGTTTCACTATAAGCATATTTTGAACTTTGGCAATTTTGCACAAATAGCGTAAACAATTTTAAAGTGTTCTCACTTCCGATCAATGATATGGTAAACAAGGAGCTTCATATTCATATGTTACAAGTCACAATTGTAGGACCCATAATTTTAAAGTACCCTTTTATGTATTTTTGGTATATTTTGGATTTTGGCTCGGAGGCTTTTAAGCCAAAGTTAATAATATTTTGGAGTTTTATAATCAAAAAGATATTTCGATGCCAATTAGAATTTCTCGTCGATAAATAAATTGAATTTAACTGCGGAAAATACTTTACGGTTAATTTAAGGCGTTTCGGGTGAAACGGTAATTTAATAAATATCTAGATTTTGAGATATTTGTTAAGTTATATTTATTATATTTATATATGTTTGTTTGGAGGGAAAAAGAAAGGAAAACTAGAAGGAAGGAAAAGGAAAAGAAAATAGTATATAAAGAAAGGAAGGAAAAAGGAAGAAAGGAAAAACAAAGGAAAGAAATAGAAAGGAAGGAAAATCTCAATTTTCCATCTCCTTCCTCTGAACCTCGCAAGAAACCAAAATTTCCTCCTTTCTCCCGTTTTCATTTTCGTCGCTTTCTTTCTTCAAAGCTAGTGACCCAAGGTGGGGTGAGAGTTAGATCAAGGTTTTTGCAACTCCACACCCCTCTGTTTCTTCTAGATCCAAACCTCATTTCTCGAAGAGATAGAAGGGAAAGTTGCTCACCACCACGCTACGGTGCTAGTGAACTAATTTGGAAGCGGCGTTGCGAGCGGAGATTTTACCGGAATTACTCGCGGTACCGGAAACGCGCGTTAAAGCTAACGTTGAGGTAAGGGCTCCTTCCAAACTTCTAGCTTGCATTAGGGACTTATCTGTAGTTGTGTGGGAAGGAATTTGTTAGGGTTAAATGTATCGATTTGGGGAAAAACGAAACTAGTGCGTTATGGGTAAAAACCTTAGAGTTAGGTTTTGTTTATAGTGATGAATGTTTCGTGGTAAATGAAATTTGATGTATCTGGGTGTTATGTTGCGTGATTTGTGTTCGTTGTATTTGGTGTGTTCGTACTTGATGTTTGTTAATTGGTGTGGTTGTTGTGAATTATGGTTTGAATGTGAAAGTATGTTTGAATTTGTTTCTGTGGAATTTGAAAACCATTAGAGTTAAACGAGTATTAAAAATGGGGAATCTTTTAATACCTCGGTTTACTTAATGTGTATTTGAGGAAAATGTTTAAGTTAACTGGGCGTTGAGAATGGGGAATCTCTTAATGTCTCGGTTACTTAACTATCGTTTTTGAAAATCGTTTCGGTAAATGAGTATTAAGAATGGGGAATCTCTTAATGACTCGTTTACTGAATGTTTTGCGAGAAAATCGTTTAAGTCAAAAGTATATTAAGAATGGGGAATCTCTTAATATGACTGTTTGCTTAACGTTTTGTTTTGAAAATCATTAAGTTAAATCGGTATTAAGAACGGGGAATCTCTTAATGACTTATTTAATTAATGTTGTTTGAAAGTCGTTTAAGTTAAATGGGTATTAAAAATGGGGAATCTTTTAATATCTGCATTTGCTTAACGATTGTTGTGAATGGAGTCTGTGTATGCTCATGCATTTCATTTGGTAAATTGTGTCGACCCGTGATAGGTGACACCTTGGTAAACTGTACTGACCCGTGATAGGTTGTACGTTTACGATTTACTATTTAGTAATTCGTGTTGACCCGTGATAGGTGACACCTTGGTAAACTGTACTGACCCGTGATAGGTGGTACGTTTACGAGTTACTATTTAGTAAATCGTGTTGACCCGTGATAGGTGACACCTTGGTAAACTGTACTGACCCGTGATAGGTGGTACATTTACGATTTACATTTTTGGTGAATTGTGCTGACCCGTGATAGGTGGCACCTAGGTAAACAGTACTGGTCTGTGATAGGCGGTACGTTTACGATTCCCGCTTTTTCTTTTAGTAAATCGTGTTGACCCGTGATAGGTGACACCTCGGTAAACTGTACTGACCCGTGATAGGTGGTACGTTTATGATTTACGCATTTTAGTAAATCGTGCTGACCCGTGATAGGTGGCACCTCGGTAATTGGTACTTTGGCCTGCGATAGGCGGTACAATTATGATTTACGGCCCTTCGAGGAGGGTTTTGGTTTGGAATTCCGAGTCCATGCATTTTGGCATATACGCATTGCATTAGGGTGCTTGGCACACGAGTCGTGTTTGATTGAGTTTTATGATTGAGTGATTTGAATTTGATTTATCGTGTTAATTGCGTTGAAAATGCTAAGTGTTATGTGTTGATTATTGTGTGTAAGTATGATGGTTATCGAGATCCCAATTGCCGTGGTAATCGCGTAGAAATTGCTAAGTGTTAAGTTGTGAACTTGATTAGGAATGACTTAGGTTAATTCATGAATTTTTGGAAAAATGATCAGGGAAATCGATTTCCCAATCGATTGGATGGAAGTCAGGGGCTTGGCCAAATGAACAAAATCGATTAGCCAATCGATTTTGTAATCAGTTTTCAAAAATTACCTTTCGAAATCGATTGCCCAATCGATTGGCCATTAAGTCAGGGGCTCAGCTATCCTGTCAATCGATTGCCCAATCGATTGAATCAAGCCAGAGTTCAAAATTTCACTAAAAACCTTCAGGAAATCGATTTGGAAATCGATTGGTATTAAGTCAGGGGCTCCGTTATCCTGTCAATCGATTGCCAAATCGATTGATTCAGCCCAGGATTCTATTTTCATTAAAAATCTTCACCCCAATCGATTGCCCAATCGATTGGCTCAGTGAAAATCCTCAGTTTTAGTTGTATGATTAATTGCTCATGAATCTATCCATGTCTTGTTTTATTATGTGTTAATTAGGAGATCGAGAACTGCATTTTACCTTCATTTTAATTGGCAATGTATTGTATGAACTTTTCGCATATTGAAAATCCTGTTAAGGTGCATGCTTAGTTGAAAAGTTGTTTTGAGCATTTAAAAACTTAATTGCTATGTGTTAACTGTTATTTTTTTTTTTGGTTGGTGACCCTTTACAATTATTGTGGAAATCTGGGCTTTGCCCTCAGATGAGAGTCAGGACGGTCCTACCGGTTCGTACCCTACGGACGGGAATGGAGATGGGAACGCTTGACTGCAGTCACGTTAGGAGGATCTCACGGGGCGCGTGGAGATTACTCAGGGTGTATAGCTTTTTGGTAGGATGATCAGATTAGGATGATGTATAGGGACTAGGGGTCCTTCTTTTTGGTTTGGAGTATTTTTAGTTTGGAAAACTGTACTTATACAAATATTATCAGTTTGATATCATCTTTGGATGGGTTCCACGTACCATTTGATGTTATGTAAAAATGTTTTGAATTTATAATTGGAGAAACTTTTCCGCTGCGTAAATTATAATGACTCAATTATTTATCCAAAAGCATTTCCTCATTTGTTTTACTTTGTTTTATTTTAATCTCTTTTAAAAAAAAAAAAATATACCCTCGCTTTGAAAAACGAGGTGTTACAACAATCCTTCAAATTCATTCTATATTGATCAAGACTGCTTGAAAAAGTCATGAGAATGGTGTCCTTCCAACAAAGTGATAGACTTGAATACATAAAATAAATGTAATGTAGAAGCAAAGTTTCTTTTAAATTAAGTTGTACAATGTTGCTACAAAGAGAAGGAACAAGAGTTTGACATATATTAAACCATTTAGGTATATTTACCTAACAACCTATACTTTTGAGATGGTAGGTTCGTATAATATTAGAATCTCTATGACCAAAACAAGGTTGAGTGTGCCTATGTATTAACCACCATTCAATCCCAAAATAGACTCTTGTATGAGGAAACGTGTTATACATAAAACCATCCATTGTTTTCACCAAACCATGCTAATATAAAATTTATGAACCCTAATATTTTATAGCACCTAACCATGCTAATATAAATTAATTCAATAGAAAAATATTATAGCACATAATCATGCTAATATAAATTTCATGAACCCTAAAATTTAGCTTCTAATTGTTCATTGTAAGATACTTTGAACTTTAATAGGTAGGTATATATTGCATAAATAAATTAAGAAGGCTAAATACCACATGTGGTTTCTTAACTTAATTTCGGTTAACGATTTAGTTCTTTATCTTTTTTTTTTCTTTCCCGTTTTGGTTCTTTATGTGTTTAAATAATTTCAGCGTTACCCTTTAAGTAGAGTTCTGTTAAGAAAAAGTTAAAAAAATCCCTATTCCGTTTTCTTTTCATTTGGGTTTTCTCTCACATTTATGTTTATGTTGTTTAGTTTCTTTTCTCATATCCCTTCTCCAAATTCTCAAATCCTCAAATTCTTGAACCCTAAATCCCCAAAGAAAGAACTAATCTCAAATTCGGAGTGTGAATTTGAAGAATTGAAGATCTAGGTCTAGTGTATAGACTATGATTGATGGAAGCTTAATACATGTTTGACTTGGTGACGAGTTTGGCAGAATTACGGTGTGTCATTAACTTTGGCAAAAGTTATATTATGAAGCTTCAACAAAATCACTGTACCACCGTGATTTTGTGAAAGTCACTCGGATTTAAAATATGCAGTTATATCATTTACTACAAAATAGAGAAAACAAAGTGACTTGCAATATGCTTTAGTTTCTTTGTGGTGTATCGTTTCGGTTGCCATTACGTAGATACATGTATCTATCTACATTAGTGTTTTCAATAATATTAACTTTGATTTGATTCAAAGGAGAAAGCACCATGGGAGTTAAATATTAATGAGAAAATTGAGGTGGCCGGGAGGACGAAAAAGGAAGGAAATATATTATTTAAATATCAGCGAGCAGGGAAGAAGTATGAAAAGGTAAATCTTTTACTTGCAATGGCTCTAATTTTTCAAGTTCCATTAATAATTTTCTCAAGTCCTTGAATTTGGTCTAAATCAATGATACCTATTTCTTTCTCAGGCTGCTGATTTTGTTAGCGAAGATACCTATTTCATTATAGAAACATGGTTTTTCATTTTGGTTCAGGGAGGTAAAGGTACTGAAGATGAAATTGAAGCAACTTCAAACTGACAGTGACAAAAAAATGCTAAACTGTACAATATTTAGTAGATGGTATGGTAGTTGCATATTCAAATTCCATTGAAAGTTTACATGTTATGGAGATATGACAAACTATACACACCAAAACTCACCTATGTACTAACTCGTTTTGCACACAATCACGATATATTATAAACTATTTTTTTGGTAGAAACTAAATTGTTATTTAGGTAAAAGTAAAAATAGAATCAATATTTTGTTTCATGACTAAAGTTAAATACTTTCTCCAATAACATACTTAATATTTTTGTAAAGACATAACTAACAATTTCATACACATACGGTATAATCTATCCCGTGACTAATTAATGCAGGTATTTTAATTGCTTAAAAGAAAACATGAATAAATTTATTTATGATAAACTGAAAGTATCACGACTCAAAAAAAAAAAAAATGAAAGTATCAAATTCCTTGATTCTATCATACTCATCCATTGCATTATTTGCATACTATCATTTACTTTAAGAAAATCCAAGGAATTCATATAATTAATCATTAACCAAACAAATTTCCTAGAAATAAACTTACACACTATTAAATTTTCAGAAAAATTAATAATAAAAATTAAATTTATTTCCAACAAGCAAACATCCCATTTTAGGATTTTTTTTTATATATATCCTTTTTTTTTACACCAAAATACCCCACTCCCAAATAATATTACTTTGCCCTACTTTTTTGAGTCGGTAGAAATTCACTGGCTCATGGTGCGAACGAAAAAAATATTCAGCTAGTTGGAGGTGGCTACCCAGAGGGCGACCTAGCACTAATATTTAATTTTTTTAGGCTCGTTTTAATAGTTAGTATATCATTTTAATAATTATTATTAATTATTTAATAAATTAAAAATAATTAAATTAATAAATAATAATAATAATAATAACAATAAATACTTTAATAAATAATAATAATAATAATAACAATAATAATAATAAATAATAATAATTATTATTATTAACAATGATTATAATTAAAAATAATTAAAATTAAAAATAGTAAATTATATTATAAATTTCAAATAAAATACATTAAAAAAGCACATACAAAACACATTGATAACGTTTCAGCAAGTGTACTGAATCGTTGCAAGTAATAATAAAACAGTAATACCGAGTGTCGAACTCAATAATTGCGTTTTACTATTGAATTATATTTAATTACTAAAATTGAACAAAAAATTCCCAAATTATTGAAATAATGTTTAAAATTAAAAACAATAATAAAATTTGATATTTTATAATAAAAAAAATGGCAATGATGAGTTTCACTTCGAATCCAACATTGGTATCTAATTTGATCCTAGTTATTGAATTCCTTTATTGAATTATTACTGAATTCTCTTTATTATTCTTGCCCTAATGTCTTAGTGGCATAACCTTTAATTCCAAAGTAATCCCTAATTCCTTAGTGGATTTAAGATTAGAATTAAATCTTATCGTAAAAGAATTATCTTGTTAAACTATTGTCTTTGCAACTAATTTAATTGGTTTCATGACATGTATCAAGCATTCGTAAAGTCCACTCATGTTTAAAAGTACGAATCGTATAACATTTTAATGTTGTTCAAGCAATAAAAAGCATTAAGCACATGGATGAGAAAAATAATTCAATAAACTCATTCATAAAATAGTCAAAAACCTCCAAACTTCTCAATGGTGTTAGAAACAGTTGTATTTGAGTTTCTCTGCTAGGGAACAAATTTTCAAACTTCCCAATGGTGTTAGAAACAGTCGTCTTTGAGTTTCTCTACTAGGGAACAAATTTCAAAACTTCCCAATAGTCAAAAAGATACCTAAAGATTGAGAAAAATGAGTTTTAATGTGTTCTGTTGCGTGTTGCGCGCTTCAGGCGCGTCGCACGCTTCAGGCGCGAGACGACAGGTCTTCAGCGCTAAAATGCACTACATGCGCGAAATGGCAGAAGCTTCAGCGTCTAACTGTGGAAATTCGCCTCGGGCGTGTTTCAAGCGCACAACATCTTTTGCCTAGAGTTTAGTACATTTGTGCTCCTCTTTTGAGTTCGAATTTGGTTTGAGTGTCTTCATGAAAGTTGTGAAGTAAAAATATCGATTTACAAGAAAGGGGAGTTTGAATTGTAAATGTGCCTTTTAAAAATTCCTGTTAAAACTTAAGAAAATAACTCAAGAATGATCTTGGTTATGAAAACAGAAAACGGAGAACGTTCTTGGTTTATGTTATAAAACAGAGAACGTTCTTAGATTAGCAGAAAATCATTTTCTATTTTATCTTAATTGATCAATGCAGTATAATAAAGAAAGAGATAGGAAAGAGAATACCACACAAAGATTTATCTTGGTTCACCCAACGTGGGTTACGTCTAGTCCTCACACTGTGAGATTTTCCACTAAGTGTTTAAAACGAAGAGCCTTGTTAATCTTACAACACCTAGAATAGATCAACCTTGATCTATTTCCACCTTAATTACTTTCCACCCAGAAAGCAATTACAACACCTATCTAACCTTGATAGGAAGCAATCTTAAACAAACTATAAAGAAACTCTTATAGTTTGAGTTTTTACAAATGATTGAATTTGACAGAATCTGATATTGTTCAACTCTTGTTTGAGAATAGATTCTTTACAGAGTATCTAATGACAATTTCGCAGCTGATATGTGAATGTGCAGCAGTGGCTGTTTCGCGAATTGCAGAAAATGATGTTGCCTCTGTTTTGCAGAATTTCAAGCTTAAGTGTGATTGTATATTGTTGATTACTTAGCACTTGAATTTCTTGCAGTGAATCGAGATAATGGTCTTCTATTTATAGGATGTAGATGTACTGTATGAAGGTACAAGAGCTGTTGGAGAGGCTCTGCTTTTTGACTGAAATATTATTTTCAGAATAAAAATAATCCTTCTTTGAAATAGCTTTTTGACTTTTGATGATTCAGCATTTAAAGCATTTATGTCCTTTCTTAGAAAGTGCTCTTGACGTTTCTTCATTGTTCTTGGATGGTACAATCTCTGTCTTGAGTCTTGAGTGTAGCTGGAGAAGGTTGGAGATGAATTACAGATCAAAACAGAGAGAAACGAAGTTGCTGTCACTATGCAGAAAACGGAGAATGATTAACGTTCTTGGTTTGTCAGTTTGAACTTTCTTGAGCTTCAATAATCATTCTGGAGTTCCCGTTTTAAACGTTCTGGATTTCTTTTGTAATTGTCTTGTCATATGTCCAGATTGATCGAACTTTCTTGACATTTGATTTTTGGAGTTTGCAAGCTGTCATGACTTTTGTCTGTCTTTGAGTCCTTTGATCTTTGAGACCAAATAGCCTTTTTGAGCTAGGATAAATCCTACTTGTTCCTTGCCATGTACTGATTATATATGAACAAATTTCCAGGGTAGACTCTTTGTTAAAGAGGTAGAAAAAGTTTGATCAACATGTTGTGATGAACTTTTCTAAAGCTGGAGATCTTTCTCTGTTTTAATGTTCTTGTTGCTGTTTTCTTTGCCTTGCTTGATTCTGTTCTTAATTAAATTCACTCAAAAGCACAAGTTAAATTAACATAACATTTAGAATCATAATTAACATTCTTAATTAACTTTTTGTTTGTTTTCATCAAAACATTAAATTGAGATTTTGTCTCAACAAGTTGTAGTCATGGATCTTAACTTTCATTTGCATTTGGTTTGACTCTGATTGAACATCTACAACTCCATATATGACTGTAATACTCCACATAGGTCATGTTGATTTCTTACCAAAATTTAGCAATGCACTAAAACAATAACAACGCAAAACTACAAAAAATCTCTACTTAATCAAGGAAATAAGAACATAAATATTTCATTACATAAAAAAACTAAAATTAAAAAAATATATCAAATAACTTCTTAAATTAACTTATGAATAAAAGATAAATAAGACTAAAAACGATGAAAAATATGCATATGATGAAGAGTCATCACAACCCCAAACTTAATCTATTGTTTGTCCTAAAGCAACAATTAATTTTAGATTTGGTACAGTTAAAATCAATCTTAAACTCAATTTCTCAAAGCAAATCAAACTCAATTCTCAAAGTTTCACCTACTACAAAAAATTCATCATGCTCTATGGTTGCTTATAAAAAAAAAAAAAAACACAATTTGTATACTTTAGCATTCATTCATCAAGTTCAATTCTCTCTTCACATAATCTTACCAAAATTTCTCTCAAATGTTTAACAAGGGTTATGAATTTATCACTCAAATCCTAGAACATGTATCACACTACCATAGGTTTGAAAAAAATTATAGTTAACAATCACAATGCAGCAAACACATATACTTCTGGAGGACTTTCGGGTTGTAATGAGGCTTAGGTAACTGTATGACATTTTGGGATAATAGGCTTTACTACTTGGAGTTAGGCATACTTTTTCAAATTATTCTATCACTTTTTATTTTTCTTCGTCTTTTCATTGTGGAGATTCTCAAACATTGACAAAATAACCAAGAAAATATTATTTATCAAAGTACACAAACTGATTTTTTTTTCTTTTTGTTTTGATGTTTTTGTTGAGACAAAATCTCAATTTAATATTTTGATGAAAACAAACAAAAAGTTAATTAAGAATTCTAATTATGATTCTAAGTGTTTTGATATTTAACATGTGTTTTTGAGTATATTAAAACAAGATAGGTATCAAACATCACAAATCAGATCAAAGAAAGCAGTTCTGGAAAACGAAGATTGATTCTGAAAAACAAAGATTGATGTTAAAGCTATTTAGGAAAACGAAGATTGATCTTGACCTTCTGCTGAGAAACAAAGAACGATCTTCGTTTATGGCATAAACAAGGATAATCAGTTTCCTTGTAAAAAGATCAATCCTGGAAACATCATTCATCTTATATTCTCATATAGAATCAGCAAAGGATCAATCTGAGTCACATTTGTTCCATAATTTGAAGAATCAAAGACATGCTTCAATAAAGGCATAATACAAGATCATTCTTCATATGAGGCAAATGCAAGTACAAAGCTACAAGCTGTAAAGAACACTACTGATTTTACCTTTCTAAACATGTACACGTGACTGAAAAGTATGCACTCAAATCAGACATCTGACACAATCACAAAGTACAAGTTAGTTCATCACAAACAAATTCGAAGACCAATCCTGGTCTTCAAGATCGATCTTGGATACATCTGTGATTACTCTTGCTTTATGACAGACTTTATCCAACAGTTTTTTCATGACAGCTGACCCTATTTCAACGGCCATATGAGTTGTCCCAAGTCTTCTTGAAGTCTATAAATGCAGCTTCAAGATGAAGAACAAAACACAACTCAAAGTACCAAGCAGAGATCAATCATACTCAAGCATCTCAATATCATTCTTAAAGCTTGCTGTTTTTAATCTTTGTGTTGTGTTAGAATCAATCACAAATGAGTTCTATTTACATAATTTATTTCTCAAACAAGAGTTGAGTAAATACCCAAATTCTAAACATTCTCAAATCCACCACTTTGTAACTCAAGGTTATTTTGTTAACATAATCTTGAGTGATTTGTAAAAATCCCTTTCATATTTTGAAAGGTAACTTGCTAAATCCTTTCTGAAATTGTAAGGTAAACCTGTGAAAAATCCTTTCTGAAATTGTAAGGTAAACCTGTGAAAAATCCTTTCTGAAATTGTAAGGTAAACCTGTGAAAAATCCTTTCTAGGTAGAAAGGTAGAAACCGTGTAAAGATCAAGATTGATCCATGAAAACCAAGAACGATCTTGGTTTGAACACTTAGTGAAAAATCTCACGGTTGTGAGAACTGGACGTAACCCGGATTGGGTGAAACATGATATATCCTTGTGTGATCTCTCTATCTTTATCTCTATTTATCTTATGCTTTACAATCAGATTTCATTTTGATAAAAATTGATTTTACAGTTTTTGTAACAAACCAAGATTGATCTTCAATAGTACCAAGATCGATCTTCGTTACAACCAAGATCAATCTTGAGTTAAACTTTCAATTTTTACAACAGAAATTCTAAAAAGGGGCAATTATAATTCAAACCCATCTTCCTTATAATTGACATTGCTACTTCAATTGGCATCAGAGCTCGGTCTCAAAAGTTCAACACCTAACAAGTGTTAGAGAAAAGATCTAGAAGAAAAATGTCAAAAGATATGTACATTGTTGAAGGAGGGTCATCATATAGACCACCTTACTTTGGCGGCATAGACTACTATTTCTGGAAAAGAAAAATGCAGCTGTTTTTGAAATCTCAAGATACAGGAATGTGGCGCATCATTACAGATGGAGATTTCATAATAAGAGTCGACCAAAATAATTCAACCTCTACTGAAAAGAAAGAAGCAGATTGGACAGCAGAAGAAAAATATAAGGTACTCCTAAACTCTAAAGCTCAATTATTCTTATTGTGTGCTTTGAGCAGAGAAGAATGTGAAAGAGTTGATGAATGCAAAACTGCTAAAGAAGTATGGGACACATTACAAACTCATCACGAAGGAACAAGCCATGTAAAAGAAACAAGGATTGATATTGGAATAAGAAAGTTTGAACTCTTTGAAATGAATGAAGGAGAAAATATTGATGAGATGTACTCAAGATTCACAACCATTGCAAATGAAATGCGCTCTTTAGGGAAAGCATACTCAGTACAAGACAGAGTCAGAAAGATCATGATATGTCTTCCAATTATATGGAGACCAATGTTGGATTTTGATCATTTGATTCCTAATTTTGACATAATTAATAATTCAACAATGTTCATACAATACATGATAAATCTAATATTTGAATTGAGCAAGATTTCAGGAACAACAATCAAATCCTACACACTTGGAACAGGTTGCTTGAAACACAAGAAATCAACAAAAGTTGACTTTTGACTAAAGCAAATCGATTGGGAAATCGATTTCATAACAAAGGTGTAAGGAAACACAACTGTTTGTGTTGGTATAATCGATTGGGCAATCGACTGACTGAATTAGAAATTGAAAATGCACAAGTCAGTGGCACCCCAGTTTTGAGGGTAATCGATTGACAAATCGATTATACAATTCACAAAGTAAACCTGATTGAAATAAATCGATTGGGAAATCGATTGGATAAGTCACAGTGGAAACCCAGTTTTAAGGGTAATCGATTGGCAAATCGATTACTTAAAAATCACTTGCAAAATGGCTTTTCCTGTGACATACAAATCGATTGGACAATCTATGTTGTAATATTTCAATCAAGTTAAATTTGGTCGAAATCGATTGGGAAATCGATTGAACCAAATCCCAGGTAAGAACGTTTTCAGACAAATACATACAAATCGATTGGCATGTCGATTAGTATCAAAATAGCTGAGTCACTGACTTAAACTCAATCGATTGGCAAATCGATTGACAAAACCTTTTGAAAACCCAGTGAACTCTGAGCGTGTGACCAAATCGATTTTAAGTATTTGTTAATCGATTATGAAGATTTGATAAATCGATTATGGAATCGATTGATATGTGTTTCAGTTTGAACATAACATCTGCAATCGATTACGAAATCGATTCATATCAGTCTTAACATAATCACTGAGAAATGTTGTTTAAAGAATCGATTGGTAAATCGATTGGGTTATATAGTTTCAAGATTCAAGAAAAACAAGACACACGATAATCGATTGGCACATCGATTAGACTGGTTTATCACTTTACGAAATCGATTGGTAAATCGATTGATTAATGTGTTTTTCAGAAACTATATAAATTGTCTTTAATCTGTCTTTCAATAAGATGAATGATAATAACAATGATATCAATCTGAAATATACTTTGAATATTCTTGATATACAATAACACTTGGTTAATACACTGAGATTACTTTTTCAGATCAAAAAGAAAAAGAAGATCATCATCAATCAAAAAGATAGCTGGAAAAGTGATCTTGAAAGACAAGGATTCTCATAAACAAATCTTTGAATATCCAGAATTGTGAGAAGCCATATTGACCAAGATTGAAGACTATTTTTTGTTCTTTCTGTATTCTGTTTGTAATAATTCTTTGAAACAAAAACAAAGCGAGAAAATCCAGCTAGAAACTGGTGACTACTTTCTTGGGTGAGAGTGCTCAACAAGAAAGAGTTGTACTTTGATTCTGTGATAGGTTGCTGAGTATCTACAAGGATCAGAGGGTGATCAATAGGAAAGAGATCATTAAGATAGATAGGTTTCGGGGAGGAAACTGGACAATCTGTAATTGATTCTTTCTATTGGAGAAGAAAATCTGAAATCCGTTTGGATTTGCAGGACTGGATGTAGGTTGTCAAGTGGACAACTGAACCAGTATAAATCCTTGGTGCAATCTTCTCTAACCCTTATCTCCTTTGATTTACTATCTTGATATATCTGTATATGTGATTAAAATTAGATGCATGTTAAACATATTCTGTAATAAGTAATATTGTTTAATCTGATAATTTGACTTGTATGCATCTTGATTAATCTCAGATCAATCTAATAAAACTTGCTAATCTTGTATGCCACAATTTAATTTCCGCTGTGTGTATGAAATTGATTTAATTTCATAAAGAACTGATACATTCTGATATATTCCGCTTATTACGAGGTCATATATACCAACAACCAATGGTGACAGCGATAAGCCAAGCCAAGAATCTTGACGTACTCGGACTGGAGGCACTGATTGGAACATTACGAGCACATGAAGTGATGCTACAAGAAGACAAACCAATCAAAAAGGCCAAAGCAATAGCTTTGAAAACATCTCAAGAAAGTACACCATGACAAACAGATGAGGACTCAGAAGATATCGAACAAGAAGATGTTGATAAAGAGATAGTTCGTCTTACAAGAAAGATACAAAGAATGTTGATAAGAAGGGATCAAATCAAAAAGGAATTTCCAGATAAAAATGAATTCAAAATTGAAATAGATAAAAGCAAAATCACTTGCTTTGGCTGCAACAAACAAGAACATTACAAAATTGAATGTCCATTAAACAAAAAGGTGTCAAAGAAATTTCCCTTCAAAAAGAAGTCAATGATGGCAACCTGGGATGATTCTGATGAATCAGAAACAGATGAACCTGAAGAAGCAAACTTGTGTTTGACGGAAAACATTGAAGATACAGAGGTAACAAATTTTGAACCATGTCTTGCATGTAAACAAATGGAAACTGAATTTGACAATTTGCTAAATGATTCAAATTTTCTCATTCAAAAGTGTAGTTCTTTTAAAGAAAAATTTCACAAGGAAAAAGAAGAGAAAGAGAAAATTCAGGCTATGAATGATAAACTTAAGGATATCATTCAAAATCTGAAAGAATCTCTACTCAAAAATCTTGAATATGAAAATTCAGAAAGTCAAGATCAATCTTCGTTTCAAACGGAGAACGTTCTTCTCAAGGCTGAAGTTGAAATTCTTAAAAATTATTTAAAAAACATCATTAAAGCTACTGAAACTTTTCAAAGAATCATGGGATCCCAAATAGGAATTTTTGATAAAACTGGTCTTGGTTTTAATCAAACTCAAAAAACAAAAATGTATGAAAACTTCTTTGTTCTAGAAAGAAAGGAAGAAAAATATAAAACCAAATGCTCATATTGTAAGAAACTTGGACATTTGGAATTTGCTTGCTACTTTAAGAAAATAGATGAAAAGATTAAAAGCAAAAAGTTTTTTAAAAGGAAAGATCGTTCTGCAAATAAAACTGAATCAATTTTGAAAAATCTGCAAAACGAAGAACGTTCTTCAGGTTGTTCTCAAAACGAAGAACGTTCTGGAACAAAAGCGGATCATTCTCCAGCAAGTCTGAAAAAAGGAGAACGATATGAAATTTCATCAAAATCAATTTCAAAACCGTTTAAAACTCAGATTTTGAAAACTTCTCCAAGACCAACAACAAAGTGTTCCTATTGTTCCAAGAAAGGCCACTTCGAGTCAACTTGCTATTTTAAAAAGATATCAAGTTTTAAAAAAGCTTCTAAAAGAAGATATACTAACCATCAAGGACCCAAACAAATTTGGGTACCAAAATCATTACTAACTTGTGATGCAGAAACATCATCCAATAATCAAGAAAGAACATTGATACATAGACAAGGCATGCTCAATGCACATGAATGGAAAAGTATGATGCCTCATCTCATTACAAAAATTTGGAGTGTCTACAACCCTTGGAAACATTAACAAATCAAAGGTACATGTATCATCTTATTTCGCTTCCATGTATGCGCTTATTATCATGTTCAAAATTCAAATGTTGTCTCTTGTGAAAGATGACAAAGAGCATAGTGGCATTTTCCTTGTATTATGATTTTTTTTAAAGGGGATATTAGTTGTATAATATTCAGGGGGAGTTTTTAGAAAATGTTATTTTTCTTAAAACTAGAGTCTATTCATTGTTTTCTATCCTTTGTATTCCCCAACCTTTTTGTGTTGACAAAGAAGGGGAATTATTTTAGATGTTATGTTGGTTCAAAAATCTGAAGCATATTATTAGGGGGAGCTTTTAAAGCTCTCTATGATTAAAATTAGAATCAAAATTAAAATCTAAATAAACATGTTTGTCATCATCAAAAAGGGAGAGATTTTTGAGACAAAATCTCAATTTAATGTTTTGATGAAAACAAACAAAAATTTAATTAAGAATTCTAATTGTGATTCTAAGTGTTTTGATATTTAATATGTGTTTTTGAGTATGTTAAAACAAGATAGGTATCAAACATCACAAATCAGATCAAAGAAAGCAGTTCTGGAAGACAAAGATTGATTCTGGAAAACAAAGATTGATCTTAAAGCTATTCAGGAAAATGAAGATTGATCTTGACCTTCTGCTGAGAAACGAAGAACGATCTTCGTTTATGGCATAAA
This sequence comes from Cicer arietinum, assembly GCF_000331145.2. NCBI lineage: Eukaryota > Viridiplantae > Streptophyta > Magnoliopsida > Fabales > Fabaceae > Cicer > Cicer arietinum. Next base: position 62,268,716 of record NC_021163.2, read on the forward strand.
CAAGGATACTCAGTTTCCTTATAAAAAGATCAATCTTGGAAACATCATTCATCTTATATTCTCATATAGAATTAGCAAAGGATCAATTTGAGTCACATTTGTTCCAGAATTTGAAGAATCAAAGACATGCTTCAGTAAAGGCATAATACAAGGTCATTCTTCAAATGAGGCAAGTGCAAGTACATAGCTACAAGCTGTAAAGAACACTACTGATTGTACCTTTCTAAACCTGCACACGTGACTGAAAAACATGCACTCAAATCAGACATCTGACACAATCACAAAGTACAAGTTAGTTCATCACAAACAAATTCGAAGATCAATCTTGGTTCTCAAGATCGATCTTGGATGCAGCTGTGATCACTCTTGTGTTTATGACAGACTTTATCCAACAGCTAAATCATTTCTGAAATTGTAAGGTAAACCTGTGAAAAATCTTTTCTAGGTAGAAAGGTAGAAACCGTGTAAAGATCAAGATTGATCCATGAAAACCAAGAACGATCTTGATTTGAACACTTAGTGAAAAATCTCACGGTTGTGAGGACTGGACGTAACTCGGATTGGGTGAACTAGGATATATCCTTGTGTGATCTCTCTATCTCTATCTATCTTATGCTTTACAATCAGATTTCATTTTGATAAAAATTGATTTTTACAGTTTTTGTAACAAACCAAGATTGATCTTCAACAGTACCAATATTGATCTTCAATAGTGCCAAGATCGATCTTCGTTACAACCAAGATCAATCTTGAGTTAAACTTTCAATTTTTAAAACATAAATTCTAAAAAGGGGCAATTATAATTAAAACCCCCTTCCTTATAATTGACATTGCTACTTCAGTTTTTTTTCTTCTTCTTTTTGTGAGAATCATCACCCAAAACATAAAAAGTTGCTATCTTGTTAGCAACCCCAAACTTAGAACTTTATCAAGGCGAAATTTTTTATTTTTATTTTTTTCTACCTAACTCCAAGTAAGGTGATTTCATTAAAGTCAGATATTTGTCTTGTGATGTGGCTAGTAACCGAAATAAAATGACAAGGATCAAATGGGCTAACAAATGATAAAATTTTAATAGGGTAGTTAGAAAGGCTCAAACGACCAAACAAAATTGCCTCAGTGTATACATAAATTACAAATGATGCAAATCATAATTAGTATAAGTTCTGAAGGGGATAACACATATATGGATAATCACACAACAAATAATTAAAGTGTTTAGGCTCAAAGGCTCACAACTAGGATAATAAAAAAGAATGTGAACTATCTAAATGATGTCAAACATGCCACTACAAAATTTATTTAGTTCTTTTTAAATAAAAAAATGACAAGTGAGACTTTGACATTAGTGAAATTTATCGAATTAAGAAACTATATGAACAAATAAATAAAGTTTAAATTTCAAAATCTGAAACAAATAGTTTAAGACTAACTACAAGTTGTAAAAAATTCTTCATCATAGTGCACATTTACACACAATTAAAAAGAAACAAATTCAAAAAATTAATAATAATAAGTTTGCAAAAATAAAAGTTATCTCTACCTATGGGTTTCCTCCCACATAGCACTTCTTTAAAGTCATTAGCTTGACGCCTTAATCATTGTCAAAGTGTATTATATGACAGGAAGAACACATCATCCTTCTTCTTCAATATTTTTGGTAGAAATTCCACGAACTGGAGAAATAAATAATGTTGCTTCCATGTCCTTCTCAATTGGGCATCGATGAAAAATACATAGTATGAATCTCAAACTTCATCAATCTCTTCTTTTTTCTTTTCCTCGTTCGTCTTTTCCTCTTGCTTATATTCTTCTACCACAACAATGAAATCATCTTCAATCTTCAATTTCTCCTCCATCTTCTCAAACTCAACCACTTGCTCAAATAACCTCCCGCATTGACTTTTAAATCTTTCAATTGAAACCATGTTATTCTTCATGAATTCAACCAAAATGCCCGTAATGTGAAGGTCTTTATCATCTGATTCTTTGGATATAATTTTAGGAGGTAAAATTTGTTCCAATTGATCTTTTTAATATAACACTCGTCGTTTTCGGCTTCTTTGACAAAAAAATGTTCATATTTTATTAGTGCGACAAAGTCATCAAAACAAGTCCCATTCCTATGTCCTTTTCCACAAAAATCACACCTCATAAGCCGCATCTGATTGATCTAAGGGTGATGTTTTAAAAATGTATCTTTCAAGATTTGTCCCTCAATCGTGCGACATATACCAGATATAAGACAAGTATCACACTCTTTATATAATTGTAGTAGAATATCATCATTATAATCTTCAATGCTCTACATCGAAAAGTTATCTCAAACAAAGAAGAGACAACCCACTAGCACATGACATTAGCAAACTCAACAAATAAAAATAGAAAATAAAATAAAAACAAATTATTTTTTTTTCCAAACTTAAAAATAAAAGCAAAAATTTTATTGCAGAGCAAAAAATTTCAATTAAATAAATAAATTAAATTCAATAGTGATATGACAATCCCCGATAACTGCGCCAAAAATTTGATAGTGTTTCAACAAGTGTACTGCATCATTGCAAGTAATAATAAAACGGTAATACCGAATGTCGAACACAAGGATTGCGTTTTACTATCGAATTATATTTAATTACTAAAATTGAACAAAAAGTTCTCATATTGATTGAAATAATACTTAAAATGTCAGGGGTGAGTTTCACTCAAATTCAACCTTGGTATCTAATTTGATCTTAGTTACTGAATTCCTTTATTGAATCATTACCGAAATCTCTTTATTATTCTTGCCCTAATGTCTTAGTGACATAACCTTTAATTCCAAAGTAACCCATAATTCCTTTGTGGATTTAAGATTAGAATTAAGTTTTACTGTACAATAATTCTCTTGTTAAACTATTGTCTTTGCAACTAATTTAATTGGTTTAATTACTTGTATATATCCCTATACTACAAATTCATGAATTTATCATCTCAAGCATTCGAAAAGTCCACTTCCATTTCAAAGTACGAATCGTATAACATTTTAATGTTGATCAATCAATAAAAAGCATTAAGCATAGAGATGAGAAAAATAATTTAATAAACTCATTCATATAACTAGAAATCAAATCAGAAAATTAAAAGCTTCATCTTGTTACACTTATCCCTAACAAATAGGGTTAGTTACTCATGATAGAGGTAGAAAAGATATAGATTAGAGAAGAATTACAACAAAGATTCATTAACAATCGTCTTTGAGTTTCTCTGTTAGGGCATAAGTCTCCAAACTTCCCAACAGTGAAAAATATACCTGAAAAGTGAGAAAAACAAGTTTTAATGTGTTATGTTGCGTGTTGCACGATTCAGGCGCGAAATGGCAGGTCTTCAGCGCTAAAATGCACTTCAGGCACGCTTCATGCGCGGAACAACAGAAGCTTCATCGCCTAAATGTGGAAATGCGCCTCGGTCGCGCTTCAAGCGCACAACATCTTTTGTTTGGAGTTTAGTGCATTTGTGCTCCTCTTTTGAGTCCGAATTTGGCTTTGATTTCTTCATGAAAGTTGTAGCTATGGATCTTAATTTTCATTTACACTTTGTTTGACTCCGATTGGACATGTACAACTCCATATATGACTGAAATACTCCACATAAGTCATGTTGGTTTCTTACCAAAATTCAGCAATGCACTAAAACAAAGTAATAACGCAAAACTCTACTTAACCAAAGAAATAACGCAAAACTCTACTTAATCAAAGAAATAAGAACATAAATATTTTATTAAATCAAATAAATATAATTAACAAAATATATCAAATAACTTATTAAATTAACTAATGAATAAAAGATAAATAAGACTAAAAACAATGAAAAATATGCATAGGATGAAGAATCGTCATACATTAAATTAACGAAGCTCATACATTGAATGTGTCTCATACATGCACAAATTATGCATGATCACAAAATCATACTAACCTCGATTCTAATATGACATGTACAAGTATAATGGAAGTTGTGAAAATGAATCTTTCAATCAAAGTGGATCCTTCAAGCGTAATGTATGAGGCACATTTAATGTATGAGCTTCGTTAATTTAAATCATAGTGTGAAATCGTCACTGGGCCAGCTACATCCAACTAGGCGGAAAAAAAATTTCCCTTCACCTGGTCGCACCTAGCCCAACGACTTCATAGTAACTCCCAAAAAGTAGGGCAATCAAATAATATTATTTGAAAGTGGGGTATTTTGGTGTAAAAACAAAAAAAGAGGATATATAAAAAAAATCCCTTTTTTTATTTGACAAAAATGCCACAGTCCGAAAAAAAAAACATAAATGCCATACTTTTTAGCCCTAGTTGCTAATCGCAACTTGGAGATGCGACGATGTGAAGAAAAAAAAAATTATCCCTTAATAGAAAGTCACATCTCGAGAATGCGACCATCTACTGATATACATATATAGCCATTTTATAATTAATTATGTTAATTTTTATTTAATAAATTATAAATAATTAAAATATTTAAAAATTAAAGATATTATTAATAAAATACATTAAAAATCATAATAATTAACGCATTTGTAATTTCTTCAACGTTTTCAAACACACTTTCTCCAACTTTACTAATGAAATTATCTACAAATCACATAGCTGAAATTTGATACATTAACGCATTTGTAAGTATTTTATATGAGTGTCATATATATTGAATATTTTATATTATTGTCATATATATTATTTTCAAATATATTAGTGTAGTATTTTATATATTATTAATTTCAGATACCCTCCAAGGACAAACTGAAATGTCATGGTCATGTCAATAAAAAATCGAACGAAACCATATTAGTGTATTTGCAACAGGGCAAATATGGTGAAGTGATCAAACTTGGAATCTACATAATAAGTGTCGATTTTATTACTGCTATGGTTGAAAGATGGAGACCATAAACTCATACTTTTCATCTCTCAATAGGTGAGTGCACAATAACTTTAGAAGACGTATACTACATTTTGGATTAAATGTTTTCGATTTTCCTTTTAGCGGTTCAAATTTTGTGAATGTTAATGATATCTGTCAAGAATACTTAGGAGTTATCCCACCTGAGGGAGTAACGAGAGATAATTTTATTAAATTAAAATGGCTTAAAGATACTTTTGACGATGTTGGTGAAAACGCACCTGAAGTAGAAAAACAAACATCATGTCGAGCATATATTTTACGTATGATTGGAGGATTGTTGATGCCGTACAAATCCAACAATCGTGTACATTTAAAACATTTTTCACTCTTGGGCGATTTAAATAAAGCATCCCGATATAGTTGGGGTTCGACAATTTTAGCAACGCTCTATAGAGAATTATGTCTTGCTACGAAACCTGACGTAATATCGATGGGAGGATGTGTATTGTTGTTGCAAAACTGAGCATGATATCGTTTGACTTGTGTTGCTCCAAATGCACTCAGTGCATGGATATTTCCACTTGCACAAAGGTAACTATTGCAAATAATTTTTATATATTTTTTTTAAAAAACTTTCCATATTACTAATTTTATTATATTTTTTATTTTTTATATATTCGACAGATTTAATTTCGGTGGTCTAAATTTTAGTAGAGTTTTTTACAATGACATAGAAGGATACCATAATACAATCAATCATATGATGGTTCAGGAAGTAATATATTCATTCACATCTAGTTGCACTTTTTAATTATATTTTTTTATACCTCTTAATATTTACTTTAGCATATTTTTTAACATATCATTTTTGTTGGAGACCGTATCCCAGGTTCCAATACGAGGTATCCGAACAAGAGATGAACACTTGAACTGCATGTACCTATCTAATGTTACCATATCGTCGAAAAACATCATGCAGATAGAGTCACACTTCAGTTCGGCTTCCATCAACAAATTCCGCAACCTCTAGAGGATATGACAATCTACCATGAGGTCGACATGGGACATGGTATTGATGATAATTGGAGTGTCGTTTGGAAAGATGAGATTCAACATTGGAATGAACGTCAGAATTACGTATTGCAAGGTCAATTCGTATAAGGTGTTTTACGCCACAGTAAAGAATATATGAATTAATTCAGACATCACACTAAATTATATATATATATATATATATATATATATATATATGGAAATATACATGCGTGATCCATGTTTGCAACCTTCAACATATCCTGATGTTCACTCAACCCCTCAATCAATCCCACAACAACATACCATGCACCAAACACCTTCTTTATCATCATCACCAACACATCTACATGAATCCGCAGATATACCAACTCAGTACTATGTTCTTTTAGTGCCAACAATGCGAACTCCCGTTAAACCGATAGGGAGCAAATTTTTCTATAATTTGTTTGGTACTCATTGTACAACTTCCGAGTTGACTTATACTGTTTTTGATTTCATGTATAACGTCGAAACTCAAAATTATACAAAAGCAGGTGGTAGTGGTTCTAATCCATAGACAAATTATAACGAGGATTATGATCAAATTGAGGATCAACCACAACAACCTCATGCAGCTGAACAAGGGGCTAGACGAGTTTGACGACCGCGTATATGTGGAACTGGAGGCTATTTAGATGGAAATAATTAATTTAAATTTGATGTATTTTTTTAATTTAATGTATTTTTTCTTTTAATTTAATGTATTTTTATTTTATTTTATTAATATAATTTTCTTTTTATTATTAAAATTTTTATTCTTGTTATTATTATTATTATTAAAATTTATAATATTATTAAAATTATTATTATTTATTAATGTATTTTATTTTATTAATAGTATATTTAATTTTTAAATATTTAATTATTTATAATTTATTAAATAATAATTAACAGAATTATTTATAAAAGAAAAACAACAAAAAAATATAGCAGGGTCGCATAAGAAAAATAATTTTCTATATATTTTTTTTTCTGTGACATTTTGGTCATATAAAAAATCTCTTTTGAGCCCAAAAAAAAAAAAAGGAATTGGGCTTCGAAACGAGAAAATCCATAATATAAATAGTCTCTCCCCATCGCGCTTAAACCTCAATAACAAACCTAACTATGGCCGTCTTCATGTCACTCAGAAGTTTCAGTCCCTAACAAATTCATTTCACTCTTCACTCTTCACTCTCTCACTTCATTCACACCGCCTCCATGGACAAGATCAAAGCTAAATACCAACTTCAAAATGAAGATTATAAACCTTCACCTGTAACCGCTTTAGCCACCAGCGTCGATGGTTCACGCGTCGCTGCATCGCGTGAAGACGGTTCTTTAGAGCTTTGGCTTGTTTCTCCTAATACAGTTAATTGGCACTGTCAATTGGTAAATCATCATTAAACCTAACCAACTCAATTTATATTAATTTAATTTAATTATATTGTACTTATTTAGTTAGTTAATTGATGTAATGAGGTTTTGATTTTTGTAGGTTATCCATGGAGACCCTAATAGGATTGTTTCGTCGCTAATTTGGTGTCCTGGTGGTTTAAAAGGATTTCCTTATGGTCGTTTATTTTCGTCCAATATTGATGGTTCTGTTTCGTTCTGGGATTTCTTTCAATTGAAACAAACGGTATTATTTATTTATTTTGAACTCTTTCTTTTTTGTCTTATGTTATGCAGTTTTATATGGATCATTGAAGCTTTTGAACTAAACTTAATTAGTTTTTATGCACGTAGTATAAGCTATTTCTATAATTTCTCAACAAAAAAGATTGAAAGAAGTACTGTTTTCATAAGCTACCTCTCCTAAACATTCTCACATGTGCATATGTTTTGTTGGATGAGCTCAAGTAATCCAACCCAAACCGGGTCTAAGTGTTTTTAATAGGAATATATAGAATTGGAGGTACTGTTTAAGCTCATTACAATTATGACAGTTGCTAGTTGTTAGTATTATTGTTGGATTTGTTGGGTAGTGATGAATGAGTGAGCGTCTATGCGGTTCCTTATTAGTGTATTATTTATTTATTGTGCTTTTGAAAGACTGTTATGGTATGTTATGAATGAGTGGTGCCTTTTATTTTAGTTTTTTCGTTGGTGTTAAAGTTTTTGTTATTTTCTTTTTTTTAATTTGTCACATTGTTACAGATGGTGCTTGAATCTAGTGGTGCCTCAATCTGGCAAATGGCTGTGGTGCTGCCTAAAAGTGACCATGGCGAAACCAATGGTTATAGAATGGGAAATGGTTATTTGAAGAGATTTCATGGTTCAGATGAACATGAGAACAGTGATAGTGAGGAAGATTCCGATTCACCTGACGTTATAAAGCAATCCAGTTTAGAGGATCCAAGAGTGGCAGTTGGTTTTGACGATGGATGTGTTAGAGTTTATACTATTTCTGATGAAAATGAGTTTATATATAAAAAATCCTTAACCCGGGTTGAAGGTTAGATTTTCTTTGTCTTGGTTTTCTTTCTGTTATGCTTGATTCCCATTCCGAGGATGATTTACTGTGTTGTTTTCAGGACGAGTTTTAAGTGTGACTTGGAGCACGGATGCTAAATTCATATTTTCAGGAAGTAGTGATGGGTATGTATTAATGCCATGATCGGTATAGTCATATAGATCATTGCGTGACTACAATATTGCGTCAAGTTGTATATTTAATTCATAAAAATTAGCATATCTATCAGCAGCATAATTCACTTTTTTATTTATTTAAAAACAACTGATATGACTTAGTTGAATATGTTTTCTTCTCTATCTACCCATATGGCTAATACGGATTAAGAACTATCAGCTGCATAGTTCACTTATATTAGTTAATTGACATATTTCTTCTATGTCTACTCATAGGATAATACGAATCTGGGATGCTAAATCAGGTCTTGAAGTCCATAGGATTACAGCTAATTATGGAGGTGTGGGAAATGGACATAAACTTTGTATATGGTCATTACTGTATTTAAGGTGACTGAAACTGCATCTTTTTGTTTAGCTGTCTTAGATTTGTTCACTTCAGCAATTCATATGTATAATGTATTGCTTTGATTTTAGTTTCGGAGTTCCACTGTCTGTTTGCTACCTGTGTGTTGCTGATTGAGCAGTTATTATTTAGGTCTGGGACACTGGTTAGTGGAGACAGCAGTGGTAGCGTCCAGTTTTGGGATGTCGAAAATGGAACTTCCCTAGCAATTATTACTGGACACAAGGGAGATGTACATGCTCTGGCAGCAGCCCCTAATCACAATATGCTGTTCTCTGCCGGTTCTGATGGAAAGGTATGTAGTTCCATAAGAGATAAATTACTATGAACTGTAGTAATTTAACTTTTTTGTCAATTAATATTGAGTGAACAAACTGTGAATGTTTTTTTGCCAAGTTAATCCGTGTTTAACTTACCTTTCAGGTTCTGATTTTTGTTACCTAGTTTTTTAATTTATTATAGTATGTGTTATACTTTATTATATTATTATTGTATATTGTAATTTGATTTATTTTTATGATATTATTCTTTAAGTTGTGAGTTTATTTATGTTATTCTGAGAGATGATTATTTAGCTTGTGAGGTTCAACAAAACAAAAAACCAAGAGAAAACATATTAAAACACATGGGCCGTATGGCCCAATTACCTGAATTTCAGCTTTCTATGTCCCATCGCTGCCTATTATTCAAAAATGAAAAGTCCTGCACGGATCTGAGAGTGAGACATAACGAAGAAGCAGTGGAGAGAGAGGCAAAGCCGGAGTACTATTGAACTGCCGGAATTGCACAAAGAGCCGCCGGAGACTGCTCAATAGCTTTGGGTACATTTGGCTTTTTGTGAAAGCTTCACCACACCGGCCACCACAGCTGTTATTTTGCTGTGATTTGGCCGTGATGGTGTGAGCTACAGCCGCTACCAGAAACTGCGATGCAACAGCAGATCTTGTAGTGCCTAGTGGCTGCTATGCCACGCTATGGCGCTGGTGCAGCCTCTACCTTTGCTATTAACTACAGAGTTAGATACACTCTCTTCTCTTTGCTTAAAATGTAAATTTGTCTCTATCTTGAACTGATCATGATGGAAGTCTATTGTCTATCTTATCTCACATGTCAAAGTATCACTTTTGTTGGTTTCTGCTTTTTATGCTTTATAGAGTAAAATGCCATTATATGTAATGTGTATGTCAATTTTTTTTTCAATTAAACTGTTTGTTGCCTTTCTTCGGCTCATATTAAAAAGATAAATTATAATGTGTATGACCAAGTGAATTATAATGTTTAACTTTTATATATGAAGGTTCTTCTTTATAAGGAGTCTACGTCAACAATCGAGAAATGGATCTATGTTGATTATAAGAAAGCTCATACACATGATGTCCGAGCCTTGACCGTTGCTGTGCCGATAAGTCAAGAAGGTCTGTTTAAAAGTTCTATCGCATTTTTTTATATATTCTGCGAAAGTTGTATTAGTGACTTTGTGTGCTTGGATGAGCTAGTTTGCAAAATCTGTATGTTCTATGTTTGGGAGAAAATATTTTGGAGTGTATTTTAGAAAAATATGCAAAAGTGTATTTTGGTGCTATTTTCTGAGAATCAGAAGACCTATCTGTTAGTTTAACCATTTGTTCTTTTCGTTGCAGAATAGTCAATTATTTGCTGTAGAACAGCTGCTGATGAATGAGCAGTGTTTTTTATTTGTGATTTTTGTCATCTCTGTTCCTTAGCCATGGTTTTCTCTTTTGCAGATACTTTGCCAGATGAAAGGATAAAAAGAGCACGACATGCAGCAAAGCCAAATGATTTTAGTTATCATAAATGGGCTCATGTGGGGGTTCCCATGCTTATCTCAGCAGGAGATGACACAAAACTCGTTGCATACCCCGCACAACAATTCACCGAGTATGATCCTCATCATATGTGTCCTATTCCTCAGAGAACACCCATTCAAGTAGCACTTAATACTTCCTTCAATCAATTACCAATGCTTTTACTCCAGTCTTCGCATTGGGTAGAAGTCCGTTTGCTACATCTAAAAAATGTTCGCACAACTGGAGGCTATGCAAAGGCTGAAGGTGTTGGCCGAGTCAAGAGTAAGGCATCTCGTAAGATAATTTGTAGCACCCTTGCAAATTCAGGGGCTTTTTTGGCATATTCTGATAATGCAAAGCCTTGTCTTTTTAAATTGGAGAGATCCAAAGCTGGAAAAATGACATTGGGTTTCGAAAAGAGGAAGCTTCCTGAGAGATTACCTTTTGCCCATTCAATGGTTTTTACTTGTGACTCCTCTTGGTTGGTAGTAGCTGGGCATGATAGAAGGATATATGTAAGTTAGCAATATTCTCCATCTCATGATTCATGTAGTAGTTACAATTTTGGTTTATGCATAGTGTGGTTCTTTCGTTACTTCACAAAGCAGTTTTTTGCTTGTTTTCCCTCTAGTTTCTACACTTTTGTTTACGATACTTACTTCTCTCCATATAATTTGCTTAAAATTTGCTCTTTCCTGTTCTGGAACCTGTATTTGAGACTTGATAAATTCTGATTTATACGATTTTTTTGTTTCTCATTATGTCTGATGCTAGAATTTAAGCTTAGCTTAATTCCGAATTGGTTTTATAAAATTGACTTTTAAATTGCTCTTTTGGTGTATTTGCTTGTTTACATACTATGATCTTTGTATTAAGCATCTATTTTGTTTTACTGAATCTTTTTGCTTTTGAATGCCATAGGTTTTGGATGCCAATAGCTCAGAAATAATACACACTTTTACACCCTTTCGTGAACCTCAAGATGATGGATTACCACCAGCCGAACCACCCATCACAAGATTGTTTACAAGTTCTGATAGGCAGTGGTTGGCCGCCGTGAATTGCTTTGGGGATATATATGTATTTAACTTGGAGACACTAAGGTATTGTCTCTAATTTGTTCAGCTTCTTTTTAATTGAGAGACCTATTACTTAAATTACTTTGCATCAGGTAGCTAGAGCATCTATAAGATTATAAAGAATATTGAAAATAAAAAATGTTTGTGAAGGTTAAAAAAAATGTACACAGGACAACCTTTGCTGAGTCGTAGTTTACACTTCACAATATCAATAATATGTTACGGGAGAAAACTGTTCGCTCAGCTGTGTTATTGGAACACAGACACGATATGTATACATTTTTAAAAAAAAAAAAATTTTTTTGTTAATTTTTTTTCTAAGAAAGACTTTTTTTTTTTTAAATCAATAAAAATACTTTTGTAACACTATTCATATTTGTGTCATTAACCACTTTGAATACTTAATTAATCAGTAAAATACATGTTATTAACCATTTTTTAAACATATTTCATTAACCACTAAAATACATGACATTAACCACTTTAGAGTACTCCTTTAACTACTAAATCATAGAACTCTAAAGTGTTTAAGGCCTGTATTTTAGTGGTTAATGAGATATATGTTAAATAAGTGGTTAATGATTTATATTTTCATGGTTAATGAAGTATTCAAAGTGGTTAATAGTATAAACTTGTATAAATGTCTTGATTATGTCTTGACTTTTTTTTAAGAAAATAAGTTTGCTGCATAAATACGGCAGACAGAACATACCGAGTCAATTTTGTGTGTTCTCAAATATCATTTTTCTTCCATGTAACCCCATCTTTATAAAATAAAAATCTTTTTTGTTCTACAGGCAGCACTGGTTCATTTCAAGATTAGACGGTGCCTCTGTTACAGCTGGGGGATTTCCGCCCCAGAACAACAATGTACTGATAGTTACAACTTCCTCGAATCAAGTGTATGCTTTTGACGTAGAGGCCAGGCAACTGGGGGAATGGTCAGTGCGGAACACATTTGTTCTTCCCAGGAGATTTCAGGAGTTTCCTGGTGAAGTCATCGGGCTTTCATTCCCTCCCTCGTCAACTTCATCTTCTGTGATGGTTTATAGCTCCAGGTATATTTTTTAATATAAATTTGACATTTTGCATTATGGAATTGATCCAAACCAAAATGAGAGATGCACATCTCTAACAATTATTTGTTTGCTTTTTGTGGCTGTCCTGCACCATGTTTCCCCAGTTTTGGGGTTGGCTGCTCCATTCTGCTTTCCCCAACTTACAGCATAGATATTTGTATATTGGCTATGCTATCTATCTTTAATTGCTGACTTTTTATTTAGTTTGGGACATAGCCATGTTATCTTTTTAAACATTAGGTGCTTCAATATATGTTATCTTTACAAAAGAGGTATATAGTTTTGTAGTACCTCATTACATAATTTCAAAATTCTCTGTATTCTTATTCCACAATTCAATGACAATTTTACATTGAGTCAATGATAAATTCATGTTTAATTAGGATATCTGTAAACCTTCCTCATCGGAATAGAAACTATAAAAAATGTAAAATTTATTATGTCTATACTTTGCTTCTATTTCTCATCTTTTGAAATTGTTCAATCTTCAGGGCAATGTGCTTGATTGACTTTGGCTTGCCCGTGGAGCAAGATGATGAAATCATACATACTCAAGATTCAATAGTCAAGAATTCACAAAATTTTAACCTTAAGAAAAGGACTAAATTTAGGAAAAATTTTGACGTTTTGCCGTTAGGAAACGATCCTGTGTTATTTTTATCCCACATTTCAAATAATCACTTCTTAATGATAGACAAACCCTGGACGGAAGTGGTCCAAAGCTTAGATGTTGAACCAGTCCACAGACACATATATGGGACATAGACCACTACCAAATAGAATTACTCTCAGCTTCAGGGGATTCATCATAGTGATAAAAGTCCCTTACTGTTGTTACACTTTCTGTCTCTCCATGGCTGGGATTAAGAATCATGTATTGTGTTGTGATAATCAATTTTGTTCTATTAATATTATTAGTTTTACGTTATCTTTTGGTAGTCAGTTATTTTGTTTCTTATCCTGACCCCATTTTCCCGCTTGACACAGTAGATTTTTGTGCTATACTATAATATACTAACATGAACAGTTTGTGCACATTCGTTGTTATTGGTTTATTATTGAATGATGTAGGGTCTTAGCATTTCTATTAAATCTTGTATATACCAGGATATCAAATATCAATCCAAATGAGGGAATAGCCATTTCCGTTAGAGTTAAGAGATGGAGGTAGTAAGAACTATCACATATTGTATGTTTGTGTCATTGAAATAACAGTCAAGTTTGTTGGTAATTATTTAATTTGCTATGCTTCAGAATGAGTTACAAGTTAAAACGTAGTTAATCAATATAATTCCAAAAGAATATTTATATGGTTCAAATTGTCTTTTATGACTAATAATTCGGTTATTAGAAATATAGAATGTTAAATTAAATTAAAAAATATTAATTTTACTGAGAGACAGAAAGTTATGTTTCAATCATTTATTTTCTAAAAAATAACTTCTCATATTTAAAATAACTTTTCCTTCATATATTATACTTGAGAGAAGTTTACAAGCATTTCTTTTCTAAAAAATAACCTATCTAAAATATTGTTTTCTAAAGTTAAAGTTATGTTATATATAATTTCTTATCTCTTCTCATATATTTCTCTCTATTCAATAAATAATTAATGATATTTTAATAAATCAATAATTAATGTTACAATCGAAAAGAAAACTGACGGTTAAATAGGAACAAAGTTTACGTGACAACTAAAAAGAACAAGACGGAGTACAAAAGTTTATTATTTACAAATTCAATTTGTTTGCAACTGAATTTGAATTAAATTTGTGTTTTTAATGGGAAACCTATTTTGATTTAAAAACAAAACAACAGTAAAGCTACAACAGATAAAATAGGAGAACATTTATATTTTATCCACAATAACATAGTAACAGAGGGAAAATTTAAAAACAAAACAACAGTAAAGTTACAACAGATAAAATAGCTTATCTTCAATTTTTGAAAGAAAATAAAAACAAAAAAGATGCAAGGAAAAGAAAATATAAAAACTTCCTTTTGGCATACTTTGAAAATGCACAGCTTCTGTCCTTTGACATCCTCTAGTCTCTCTTTCCACAACAGTATAATAACAGTGACAATTGTTACTTTAAAATCTTTCTTTTTCATCAAGATCACCTAATCAAGACTCAAGAGTTACATAGTTAGCATAAATTTTCCTTGAATATTTTTTATTAAAAACAAAACAAAACAAAATAGAATATGATAGAATATTCAAAACAATGGATCACCTGGTTCCTCTAAAGCTAGCTTTCCAGCAAGAGAGCACTCAAAGAAACTAAAAAGCTTCTAGAATTTAGTCTTTCTCTGCACAAATCAAGCTCATAACAATGAAATGTGCAATGGCTAATGATTAATTAATTGGTACATACTTTCAATGTAAAATAGTTTTTCACAAGCGTTTAATGGTTAATAGTCATTATGCATGAGTAAAACAATTTTACACTAACGTGAATACAAATTAAATACTACAGATTTGTACCTTTATTCTTGTTGCAAATTTAGACTCAGAAAAATTCAATGCACTCTCCACTGCTCCATTTCCTGTGAAACTTTCTTGCTTTTATTCAACAGCAAAATAAACCATTAACAATTTTATTTATGGCTAAAAATAAGAGAATATAGCGATGCAAACAATTTAATTATGTGCTTGTAACATAAACACTTCTTTCGTATAAGGTATAAATTATTTTAATATGAAGAGTTTACGGAAATAAATTGAAAACAATTTACAATGATGTTATAAGCTGTTTTCATGAGCTATCTTGAAGAACTTGTGAAAATAAACTAAATATTTTATAAACATATCATAAGCTGTTTACATAAGTTCTTCTATACAGTTTCATTAGTGTATTTGTTAGTAAATAACATTAACCTTATGACTCTTCTTGGGACAACTGAAAAATGAAGAGCTAGCAGTGTCATCAAGAGGTGAAGGTTGTTGACTTTTTCCATATTCTTTGACCTTTTTCTTCTTCTTCTTGGATTCTTTGATTGTAGAAGAAAGACTAGGACACAAATTCTCACAATAGTATTCATTGTTATCATAATGTGGAGGTCCAGAAGAAGCATCAGAAACCATTGATAAATCTTGTTCAGTCTTCACATCTCTACCATGAAAATAACTCTTAGAAAGAGTTGATTGGTCTAAGTATTTTGTCCAACCAGATTCACTAGCATCACTATATTGTGAGGTAGATATATCCATAAAATCAACCTTGTTTTCTTTCTAGTTTTTAATATGAATGATCAATTGAAATATCATTGAGTGGTATAAGTCTTAGAGATAGTTTATACATATGCCTCTTACCCTTGTGCTTATTATATAGTTTTTTATTAACATAAATGAAAAAAGGAGAATAACAAAAAGAATCATTAAGAAAGAGAGGGAGTGGAATTGCCTTAGAATTCTAAATTAATGTGTCTTTTTGCACTATCTTTTAGCCTTCTTATTTTATCTTTATGTGAATGAATCAATATTGCCAGTTGGCCATTGTGTACAAAGGCTGTTTGTTAGTGAAGAATGCGATAAGGGGAAAAATTATGGAACCATTGCATTACCATGCTATGCTCCTTTCAAAAGATAGTGATGTCCTTTAAGGACAAAATATTAATCTTAATTTTACTAAAGTATGTCTAATTATACTTTAAATGATTACTTTCTATTAATGGAATTCAGTCGTAAGAGTTTCATCATGTAATTTTAATAGATTGAAATAAAATTTCCTTATAAAAAATTGTAAAATAATCGTTAATGTCTCTTTGATTAACGATAATTTAACATAATTTGCAACTTGAATTTACAATGAATGATGTTTGCTACCTCAATCTCCAATGCCTATGCTTATCTATTTCTCATCTCAAACAACTTGTGTCACAATGGCATTGCTAATATATGGTCCCCTTAAGTTTAGATATTAAAGTCAAAAATTGCATATTGCAACTATGGCATACTACACCGACTAGAAATTCAAAGTCATATTCAAACACAAGATTCCCTTGCCTTGTTTACTCTGTATATCAACTTTTTTTCTTTTTCACACACTGCACGACAATAAATCTCAATGCATATCACATTGATTAAAAGGGTAATATAAGGCGTACATGGATGATTGTGAATTCTACATTACATCCATGTTTTTAAGTTACACTTGTGTTATGGAGATTTTTGCAATCATTAGTATTGTGGAAGATCACAGTCAACAGCAGTTGATGTAGTCTAAACCACAATATAATATTTAACAAAATTTGTCTCTCTTATAATTGTGTTGGAGTTACATATTGTCTAGGTTCATGGGTTGTTGGATGTACATATATGTGTATGGACATTTTAGTCATTTGAGTTATCGTTTGAGAGTGAGATAAAAACACATTTAATATAGTATCAAAAATCGATGGTTTGTCAACACTAACTAACTTCCTGTGTTGAAAGTTTCTTGACAATTGTGGTATGTGTGAAAAGAATTTTTAAAATATATTTGGAATTTTCTCGTAGCTATATTAATGTAGCAAAATTAAATAAATTAATGTATTACTTGGTCAAGTAATTGAAATACTTGAGTTTAATGCTTCTGTTAGCCATCAAACCAATGTATCTCTTAAGTTACCATTGTTACAAATCTTTTCAAGAGTTGCTTTGTTTTACCAATTGGTATGAGTTTCTCTATAAATAGAAACACTTTAGAGACATAAATGAGGATACAAATTTATGTTTATATGAATCAAATTTCTGTCAAAAATATTTCTGAGTCATTTCTTCTTTTTTCTAGCGTTCGAGAGTAAATGAATGAACTTTATTATGTAAAATATCATTGATTGATAGACTTGATGGAGATTCGTCGGTTAAACCGTTTACATATGATATACATAGATTGGTGGAGGAGAATCGAACATAAAGCCTAGTATGATATACACATTTTGGAATTTATTTGTTTAACCTTCATTATCATTAGTTTTATCTTCTTCTTGTTTAAAATTTGCAGCATACCCCCAACAAAAGATTCAATAGTATTACAACGTGTTCGATTTATGTTGAATACCAACATTAATGTAAGTGTATATGGATAAAAAAAAATTTATTGCGTTGATCCTCTAGAGTTTGAACACCCTCATGACTCAAGAGTGGTATGAGAGTTGGGTTAAGGATGACACTGTAGATTGAACCAAAGACTCACACTATGCATGAGTGGTAAGTGTTGAAGTTGTGTTAGACTCTCAAATTGTCAAGGTTCTCATCGGACTATTTTATGTATATATGTGGTTGTGCATCCTCATCCTTTGAGCTAATTTTTAAGAGTGTGATCAAGTCTATATAGCATCATATCTTGTGATATTGTTCACTTTGTATCTTGTATAAGTCATCACCGCCTTTTAACTAAGAGAAAATTTCAATAACTTATATAAGACTCAAATTAGATAATACCTCAAAAATATGATCGAACAAACTAGATAGGTTCAACAATAGCTAAAAAAACCATTGCCACATTGTGATTATTATTTTTTTTATATTATCTTTCAGTGATTATTATATATGCCACTTCCAAAATATTATTATAATTTGTATTGAAAATAGTGAAAACTCACTAATAGTTAAGATAATTAGTTTGGTAAAATAACTTATCTCTTTTTTCTAATTATTGTATTTTTTAATAGCGGAGTGTTAGCTACACACTCTTTAACACGCACTTTACAACACATTCTATTTGATTGGTTAAAATTTATATTGATCCCACCAGAACATGTGCGTCTCCATATAGGACCATAAAGATGTAGTTGAACTGGGCCAAAAAATTATGGCGCAAAAAAGAAATTTTAAAATTCATTATTTTTTATATGAAGTCAAACATTGAATCTACAAAACAGTCTTTTAAAATTCATTATTAAATAATTGACTCACTTAATAGAAGATTCAAGGAATATAAAACATATGAAGATAATTTTTTATTTTTTATCAAAGATTTATGTCATTTTCTATTAAAATTTGAAATTATGTTGCAAATTTCTTTAAATTTATTTGAAGCATGATCATTCTTATGATCTTGATAGTGAAATTCTATTTTAACAATTGAATCAATATCAAGTTTTATGATATTGAATTCTCTTGAAATAATTTTTTGTTTTTCTATATATTTTTATCGTTGCATCTGATGGGTAAGTTAATTTGCCTATCTTCAATCTTATTCATCCATAATTTTTTATTTTACATCAATGGCTCACAAGTTCACTAGTTTTATGATGGACACATTTATTATTAGTTCATGTTAAAACTCACCTCGAGTTGTTACTTCTCTTTAACCAAGTTTTAAGCCATTTATATTTTTCTTCTTTTGGTCTGAATTGCCAATTTCTCTTTTTGCTTAAACCTTATATTGTCTAGTTTTTTTATTTATTAACTTATTATCATCAATCTTGTCGATTGGTAGAGATTTTTGTTAATAGGTCTTGAATTCGTTGGTTCTTGGGGTCATTTTCTTGGCTCTTCTTCAAATATTGGAACCAAAGAATAAAAATTTACTAAATTTATTTCCTCTACTTTTCCTTAATCTTCTCCTACACAAAATGAAAGCTCTTCTTGATTATAAAAAAAAGAGAATAGAAAAAACGAATTAGAGAAGTAAAAAAAGACAGAAAACTAAAACTCTGGTTTATTCTTTTTCTTGCTTGGTTGCATGTATTATTGCTACTTGGTAACTAAACGATTAAGACCCTTATAAGTCTTGTTTTAGTATTTTAATTAAAGGTTAATAATTTTGTAATCCCTATATAATTTTACAGTATTGTTTTTAGTTTTGTAAAAAAAAATCTTCAACTTTATTCTCTAAATTTTTTTCAATTTTATTTTCAATCTCTACTTTTAAGTTTACTCGTATTTATCGTTCAAATTATTGAATGATTTTTGAATGTATGTTTCGAATATTAGAATAGTTTCTCTTACAAAAATATAATTTTTTTGAAATTAAAGATAAATTAAATATAAATTTTTAAGTATTAAAAATTTATATTTAATTAATTATTTATTAAAAAATTAAATTTTTGTAAGAAACATGCTTATAGTTTCTTAAATATGATTTTAAAAATACACTTGAATTGAATTAAAAGCAGGATAAAAAATCAAAATGAAAAATATTTTTTGGGATTAGAGTTATAGAATTTTTTTATAAACTAAAATTTTATAGAAACTAAAAATTTATTTAACTCTTTAATTAAAGAAAATTATTATAATAAAATATGAATTTAATTGTCATATAATTATAATAAAATTTATACGGCCAACACATCACAATAATCATTTATAAATATTATTTTATAACCATTATTATAAAAATTAAATAAATTTTGTTATTTAAACATTGTGATTGAATACCATTATAAATATTTTTTACATAAACATTGTATATGAATTAAATATTAAAATATATTCATGAAGTATAAAAGAAAATATAGTTGAAACATTAATATGTAATTAAAAATGTCCCTAGTTACACATTTAATTCAAATATATCAATTTTTTAATTCCTATTTTTATTTATATTTCTTTAGAAATAAGCTTGCATTAATTACTATTAAAAGTTCTTATTGAAAAAGAATCTCTAACCAGACTCCTAGCTCTTCCAAAACCTTTGAAATACCCATTCATCCTAATGATTCACCTAATCTTCCATTCAAATTGGAAGAAAGGTTGATAAAAAAAAAGTGGAGGAAGAAACAAGAGAAAAGAAACAAATGGTTTCTATTTAAATGGCCTTGAAATGACATTAATAACGATTTAACAACATTAGTTCTTCCTTAATAACAAGACACAATAACATCAATTGATCTATCATTTGTGCAACCTTCTTACATATTATCATATCACATGATTACATTAATTTCAGTAAAACTAAATAATAATTGAAAAATTAACAAGAACACAACTAAGTATCCATTTCCCCAACATTGCTATCCTTCCTTACCCAAATCATCTTACCCTTATTAGAGCTTTCTTTCTCCTTCAAATCCCCATGCCCATGAGCATGACCATGACCATGACCATTACTCCTCTGAGATTGGAGAAAACCGTAGTTCGTTTTTCTGAATTTCCAGTTCTGTTTTTCATTCCCAGAGTTCACAGATAAAACCCTAATTTTTCCCTCAACTTCATCCACTGTTTTCGAATTCGCGTTTTTCATTGTCGTTTTCTCAGCAATTTCATTCCCCTTTGCAACAATACCTTCTCTCTCATCAACGTTAGGTTTTCCCTTCCCTTTCCATGTCCTTCTATAGTTGTTGTTATTCTTCTTCTCCGTCTTCGATTCGTCCATTTTACCGTCTAGATCGACGTTTCCGTCGCCGATTCCATCTCCGTTTTCCGATTCACGCCGCTCTACCTCGATTTCACGGCGTTGATTAGACCTAGAAACGGTTATTACATTCTTCGGAACCACAACCGCCACGCGTCGCTCTTGTTGCCGTTGATCATCTTCGATTTTTTCTTGTTGTTGTTGATTGATTTTGTTTTGTTGTTGTTGGAGCCAACGCTCTTGAAGTTGAGCGAGAGTGACATAGTTTGAAGGAAGAGAAGAATGAATATTCTTCTTCTTCTCCTGCTGGTGTTGTTGTTGTGGTTCCTCCATTAAAGAACTGAGTTTTTCTTCTTCTTCTTCTTCAAGTTTTTTTTCTTTTTCAGTTTCCTTTATTTTCCACTCTTTTTTTGGTATCCAATCTTTCACTTTCTTAGTTTTGTCGTTTCTCATTTTTTTGGTTATTGGATTTGGAACAGTGAAAAGGGGAAAAGGCTTGTGCAATATTGGACTGTGACTGTGATAACCACTCTCTAAAGTCCAAATCACGGGGGAAAACAAATTGCTTTGGTTAATATTTATAATTTGAGGATTTTTTTTTATTCCTTTAAAATATTGATTAGTATTTAATATTTCTTCACCTAGAAAAAGAAAGTATTGGTTAATATTTTATATATTCACATAATAATATTTATTTTAAAATT
This sequence comes from Cicer arietinum, assembly GCF_000331145.2. NCBI lineage: Eukaryota > Viridiplantae > Streptophyta > Magnoliopsida > Fabales > Fabaceae > Cicer > Cicer arietinum. The sequence continues at coordinate 62,290,600 of NC_021163.2, forward strand.
ATTGTAAGGAAATATAAAATGGAACATGTAGTTACAACTCGATAATATTTAAGACAACTTCAAGGAAGAAAAATAATATATTGATACTATCAATATTTTAACTAATAATTGAGTTGGTTTCTCATTAATTTATCCACGTCAGCATCCATTAAATGTTTATTAAATTAATAAAACTGATATATTTGTTTATTTATTTTAGTTTCCAACAGTTACATAAATTATTTTTATAATTAAAAATTATTACAGATTAAAAGAGATTTAAAGTGAAACTTAAATTTTTTGACAACATTAAATATATAATTTATACACACTGAATTATTAAAGTTGTGTCATTCAACTATTGATCAACTAATTTAATAGTACTAAAATACATCAATTTGCAAATATACCATAGAAGTCTTTGATATTTAATAGTATAAATTTTTTGACTTGATATGAGTATTAATTGGTCGTTGAAACATTGTTTAACCATTTTTGTATTTTTATTTCAATATTGATAAGTTGATACTTATAATTAAGAATTTCTTAAAGTTATTTGAAAATAATTTTTATTTTTGATTTTTTAACAAATATCTTAAGTTCACTTGTTAGCTAAACCTTTTTATATATTTATTTTGAAACTATTACTAGAAATAATAAATGGTACACGCTGTTTGTGAGTTAAGATGAGTGTGATCGATTACATTAATATTTTTATTGGCAATTCAATTTACTTTTGAGTATTTTGACTACTCATAAATTGATTTATAAAATTTATACAATATTGTTATGTCAATTCAATGTACTTTTGTGTATTTTGACTATCCATTGATTGATTTATGAAATTCATGCAATATTGTTATCGTTAATTCAATAATTTTTTTTGTATTTTGACCGTCTGTTGATTTATTTTTGAAATTCATGTAATATTATTATTGTCAATTCAGTTCACTTTGTGTATTTTGATTGTCTGTTAATTGATTCTTAAAATTTATGCAATATTGTTATTGTCAAATTTAATTCACTTATGTGTATTTTGAATTTTCGTTGATTGATTCATGAAACTCATGCAATATTATTATGGTTAATTGAGTCCACTTTTATATATTTTATATATTTTGACGACACATTAATTGATTCATGAAATTCATACAAGTCTTTGTTTTAAATTTTTAGTAATTGACATTGTAAGTTTCATATTAATGTCCAATGATAATTCACTCTTTCATCACATCAACTTTTCGTAAATAAAATAATATATTTAAATATATAATTGGTCTATGTAATTATGTGTTTTTTACTTTAATTTTTATAAATTTGTTTGTTCGATTTTAATCCTTGTAATTTTTTTTGTCATTAATCATTTATTTTAGTCTCTGGAATATTAGTTTTTATTGAAATGAGTCTATACAACATATATAATATTTTATTTGAGTCTCTTAATTATTAGAAATATATGGAATTGCATGGATAAAATTCAATAAAAATCAATTTTGCAAGGATTAAAATAAAAATTTAATGACAAAAAATAAAACAAAAATATTTGCATAAATTAGAGACTAAAAAATAGGTATTTGCAGAAATTAATTATATTTTTAAATCAAAACAATATAATCAAATAAAAAGTAAAAAACTCTAAAATGCTTATATTTTAACATAATAATATTTATTTTAAAATTGTTGTAAAGAAAATATTAAATGGAACAAACACTTTCAACTCATATCATAATATTTATTTTAAGACAACTTCAATGAAGAAAAAAAAGTATATCAATATTATCAAAGTTTTAATCAATAATTGAGTTAATTTCTCATTACGTCAACACTCATATATTGTATATTAAAAGTTGACTAAATCAAAAGTGTTGGTATATTTGTCTAGTGATTTTAGTTTCCAATAATTATATAAATTATTGCTATAATTAAAATTTTTAATTAAAAATTATAATAAATCAAAAGATATTCAAAGTGTAAAACTTAAAATTTTTGGTGGTGTTAAACTTATAATCTAATCACATTGATTTATCAAAATTATGTCATTCAATTATTGATCAATTAATCTAATAGTACTAAAACTTATCAATTTGTAAATATACAAGTCCCAAATATTTAATTGTACACACACTTTCTAACATGATATCATTAGTGATTGGTCTTTCAAATATTGTTTAACCATTTTTGTATTTCCTCTTTAACATTGTTAAGTTGATATTTATAATTAAATTTTTTTTAAAGTTATTTGAAAATAACTTATATTTTTTATTTCTTAACAAATCTCCTGAATTCACTTGTTATCGAATTTTTTTAAATATTTTTTGAAATTATTACTAAGAACAATAAATGGTACACGCCGTACTAAGAACAATAAATGGTACACGCCGTTTGTGACGTAAGTGGGATCAGTTACAATAATATTGTTATTGGCAATTTTAATTCAATGTTGTGTTTTTTGATTGTTCGTTGATTAATTCATGAAATTCCTGCAATTATATTATTGTCAATTCAGTTCACTTTTGTGTATTTTAACCGTCCATAGATTGATTTGTGAAATTCATGCAATATTGTTATATCAATTGAATACACTTTTATGTATTTTGACTATATATTGATTGATTTGTGAAATTCATGCAATATTGTTATTGTCAATTCAATTCACTTTTATGTATTTTGATTACCCATTAATTGATTCATGAAATTCATGCAGGTCTTTGTTTTATATTTTTAATAATTTACATTGTCAATGTCATATTAATGTCTAATGAAAATTCACTCTTTCATCACATCAAATTTTTATATATAAAATAATGGATTTAAATATATGATTGATCCATGTAATTATGCGTTTTTTTATTTTAATCATTTTAAATTTGTTTGTTTAATTTTGATCCTTGCAAATATTTTTGTTTTTGTGTTTTGTCATTATTTTTTGTTTTATTATATGCAAAATTGATTTTTAATTAAATGAATCCCCAAAATATATACTCCCTCCTTCTCTAAATTTTGATTCTTTTACACTTGGACACACATATTAAGAAATAATAAATTTAGATTGATTTAGTCTTTTTCATCCTTCATTTATTAAGTAAACAAAATTCATTTAATGTATATTTTTGAGATGTTAAGGGTATAAAAAGAAAAACATCATTAATTACATCTTGATTTTCTAAAAAAATCAAAGTTGTAAGACAAAAATAAAATGCTGAAAGATCAAAGATCGAGGACGGAAGCAGACCAAAGATCGAGAACGAAAGCAGTAAAACATTTAAATTTAGTCTCTCAATTATTAGACACATAAGAAATTGTATGAATCAATTTTAATAAAAATCAATTTTACAATGACAAATAAAAGAACAATGACCAAAAATAAAACAAAAACATTTACAAAAATACAAATTCAACTAAAAAAAACTTACTAAGACTAAAAAAATACGTATCTACATGAACCAATTATATATTTAAACTAGAATAATATAATCAAATAAAAAGTAAAAAACACTAAAATGCTTATTATAGCTATGTAATCGATTATTTATGTATAATTCAATGAAAAACTATTGTAACTGCATATTAAAAGTTGTCCAAATAAATCAAAGAGTACAAGATAAACCAAAACTATGATGCTTATACCTATGTCATCATAGTTTTGTTAAAAGTTCTACGCAGAAATAAACATCATAGAGTAGAAGACTCTAGCATGCTGGCTTAGAACTCCCAACTAAGAAAATACTGTAGAAACTTATTAAATGATGCAAATCTTTTTATATCTTCAAATTTTAACAATTATAGTATCAACTTTGTTACATTTTACTTGAATAGAAAGCACAGCATTAAGTACATACATTAACAAACATAAAAATGATAATTCCATTTCAACAATTATATGAACAAAATATCTCATCTAGATTGTTTGATATCCCTTTCCAAAGAACCAGAATTACGTCCACCATTGAAATTCAAATCATTAGTAGAAGCAAAAGCCTTCCCAACCAAACCTTGCAATCTTTGAGAACTAGGATACACTTTCCTCTGCAACAATCCTGAATAACACTCCAAAAACTCTGCATAAATTGGCACTACAAGTTTCACTGTTGCATCTCTCATTTGTTCCCTCAAATCAACATCAGTTATACTATAAAAACTCCTATGCCTCTCACAAATCTCACTCAAACACTTCAAAAATGTATCAATTTTTTCACTCACAAGCCTTCCAATGCTTTTTTCTCTCCCTTGTTTTTGTTCCATTAATTCTTCATCAATATCTAAAATCTTAACCAAAACTAACCAAGCTTGCTTCTGGTACAAGTAAGCTGATTCTTCTGCCACTGCCTTGTAATTTTCTTTCATATATTTCTCACCTAACAAATCACAAAGTTCTGTGTTCTTGGTTCTCATATATATATACCAATAAGTATTCATCATGAACACATGCACCAAAATCTTGTCTTTACAACTCAAACGTTTTGAATCTATGTTTCTTTGAAGAGCCTCCATTACATTACAAATGGCAAGCTTCAATAAATCTTCGTCTGTCTCGAGTTTTGATGATAACAAAAACTCATTTTTCCATTTTTGTTCTGTTCTAAGAACATTAGCCATTGTTGTTCTGTAATTCACTGTTGAAAGATACTTAAGATAGTTTACAGCATATCTTACAATTTTTGGAACAGAACCATTTTGTAAAGGTTGAAGAAGACCATCAACATTTCCTTCTATTTGCAACCCAAATTCCCAAAAAACTTTACTCGATGCATCAACGATAAGCTTCTCGAGCTCGCGAAACCGCCTGCATATATCCTCTCCTGATTCACCTTCAAAGATTTCAAGTACATGGGGTTTGAGTTTCTCCAATGATTCAAACATGTCTAATAGTTTGAACAATTTTTGAGGCTCTTTGTTGCTTCTAGCTACTCCTTCTCCGAATCGAAAAAACACAGCCATGATCTTGTCTGATATTTTTACAAAGCATTCTGGATAGATTAATCCGTCTATGATTTCACCTAGAACACTTTCGCTGAGATTCTTTTCTGATAAAAGAACTTTCTTTGTTGCAACTTCAAAGTGTTGGGTCCAAAGGGTTATTGCTGTTTCTAAATTTTCCCATTCCATTTCATCTATTCCTTCTGGTGTGTATGTTCTTAAGTAGTCAGGGCTTAACTTCATCAATGCTTTTGCAGCCCTTTTGTATCTTACCTGTTAAATTATCATTACAAAGTTAATGTTTAGTGTAAATAAATCATTGATACATGTAACATTTACATTTAAGGCAAGTTCTACAGTTTACTGCAGACTAATACTTAAAAATCATTTGAAAATCGATTCTAAAAGTAGGAGTCTGTAGCCATCTTTGTTGTAGCGTCTGACATAGTGATTTGTTTGATGTCAATTTGATAAAAATAAGGGAAAACAAATATAAATATCTCAATACTCAACTTGTATTTGTTTTCTCTTATTTTTGTTTAACTGATATCAATGAAGTCATCGTCATAATCCTCCTAAGGACGGATAATACATTGAACATCTACTTTTGGATTATGTAGATTGAAACTATGCAAGGTATAATATAAACTACCTATATGAGTTACTTTCAACATAAAATAAGCTTCTTCTAAATTGCTAATCCAAAGAGAAATCAAAAAATATAGTTAACATGATTATAGATGAACACAAGGATATTACCTTAACATAGATATCAATGCATATATCTAAGCAGTCATTAGCAGCAAGAGTGTTTGAAATTCTTCTGAGCACTTCAATTTCCAACTCAGATCCCAATTCAAGGCTAACATTGAAATGTTCATCAGAATCATTACCAACATTTTGCATATGTGACATATCACCTAACTTCCTATGCTTCAATTTAAGCAAAAGAGCCTCAAACTCATCCTGCATATGAAGCAAAGCTTGATCCAACAACCCTTCAAATCTCATTTCATCAACCTCAGTTTCATAAAGTGCTTTTAAAGTTATAAGTGCTTCTCTTAACCTTTGTGTTCTGTATGAATCAGCTGCTTTTGTTCTGCTTATAAACTCAACCACTTCTTGAAGCCTCATAATCACTGGCTCAACAACTTCACATATTGAATTAATAGCTTCATTCAACTGATCAACACAATCCATGTAATCTAGAAGCTTTTGTAGCCTCTTTTGATGAGTCTTTTCCAATGATAGTTTTGAAGAGAGGTTAAGGAGATTGTTCTGAAGAGACTCAGTGAGTTTGAATGTTTCAAGAAGTGCAAGAGCAGGGGATATTGCTCTGTTGATTCTTGTGTCAAGTGCTTTTCTTGACATGGATAAGGATTGTAAAGGGTTGATTTTTCTTGATGATGTTGTTATTGATCCTTGTAAAAGATCAAACCTTGTTTCCATTGTTTCTATGTTTTGTTCCATTTCTTTTGATGCTTCAAGTAGAGATTCTAAATCAGAATATGCTGACTCAAGTTTCATAATTGTTGCATTTTCAACATCATTGGTTTGAGGAACCATTACTAATGCCATATAATTCTTTTTTTAGCATGTTATGGTTAAAGTTTAGATATATATTTATATAGAGATGAGAAATCAAATTATACCAAATAGTATTATACTAGTGTTACACCGCTCAATATTATTTTATTCGATTATACTGTATTCTTCTTATAAATAAATTTGACCGTTAGATTAAAATATTATATTGTATTCTTTTTATAAATAAATTTTAATATAAATAAATTAAAAAATTATTTAATACATTATTGAAGTACATTAAAATTAATACCGTAATAAAAATATTTAATACGTTAATATAATTTTTTTAAATACTTAAATAATATATCAAATTATTTTAAATTTATATAAAAATTTGTATAAAAATTTATAAAATATATATCCAGTAAAATGTTATGGAAATGGAATATTGTGTTTATGTGTGTGAGAGAGAAAAAGACATAGCTCGATATGAACAAGGATACAAATGGCATGAATTTGTGGGAAAAAAACAAAACGACAACTGTTGAAGCTTAGAATTTCCAAAGCCGGTGTCCTTATTCATCATTGGTACACACGATGATTAATATAATCATTTTTATCATAGTATATATTATTATCAATTTATAAGTGATAGTGATGGCCGAAATGAATTCTAATGATAGTGTTATCTTTACTTTGTCTCATTTTTTGGTTTATTTTCTGTCCATACTTTCTACTATCTATGTTATCTAAAAAATATTCATTTGAAAAACTATGTATTGTTGTTTACGAGACTAATTTTATAAGGTAACTTGTAACTCCACATTAATTTTGTAAGATGAAAAATGAGGAAGTGAAGAAGAAATAAAATGTGCAACATAATTTTGGTTGTTTATTGATGCTATGCGAAACAAACATGCGATTTGTCCAATAAATTATTTGGCTTCTAATTGGTGTGTGATTATCTCAAATCATTCTTGGAGGCTTTGTTTAATTGTAACTTTGGTTTAATTTTTGTGTGTGTGTGTGTGTAAAATACTGTATACGAAGTTGGTAATTTTTTGTGTTTTGTAGTATTTTGTATTTTAGTTGGCCTAACTCCTATTGGAGTGTGTTTAGATGAAATAATTGAAAATTTTAGAAAAATTAGAATTTTAATCAACTCTATTATTGTAGTAAAAATGTTATTTATTCTTAAATTTTGTTGGGCTAGTTTTATAAAATTTTAAAAAGTTGAGGAATCAATTTCAAAAGCATTAATATTTATATAGAGCAATTTGTAAAATTTTAAGGACTAATTTGTGATTCAAATTGTATCCAGTAATGAAGAAATTTTAAATTCTTTATTTTTAAGTGTATTTTAAATTTTCTAGATCTAGTTTGTGAGTTGTGACGGGTCAGTTTTATGAAATTATTATTGATAAATATCATAGTTAAATAAACATTTAATGTTAAAATTTTAAAATTATCAAAATTTGATTATCAAGCATTTTTCAAATTTTATATATATTATGCATTATAAAATACGTCGACTTAGTATTTTACAGAAGAAATATATTACAGTAATATTAAATTAAATTAGAGGAAAAAACTTCTTAAATTGTAGAAGATAAAAGATGAAATTATCATAGCTGATCTGATAAAAGATATACAAATATAAATTTTAAGATTATAAAGATAAAAAGATAAATTAAAAACCCAAAAAGCAAATACCTCACATGTAAAACTACAATAATCTGAATGTTTGTCATGTAGATCAATTATGAGAAAGAAAACATACTCAACTAATGTGATCGAATAAGGGAGAACATGCAAGAACGGACAATCAATCAACTAAATAATTAAATTGTAACAATCCTTGGAAATAAGGATTAACAATAAATAATATGAATTTAAATTCAAGTAACCACACAAAACTATCCATTGAGAAGATTTTGAGTGCATGAGGTTTTAACTTGCAAAAGTTGAATTTATTCAACACTTGCTGAAAATATGATATAAATTTATAACAAATTTTAGAAAATCATAGATGCCTTATATAATAGTTTGTTTATTGAACCGTCTATTGTGAAAATTGGAACGCTCTTAAAATTGATTTAGTCATTCCATCACTTTCTTTGATGAAACCCAAATACATTTTTAGAGCTAAATATCTCATTGTTTCTTTGTGTGCAGAGGCATATTTTAGGTATTAGTAGCTCTCAAAAAATGTGAAATTTTTTGCCTTTAGTTTTTCATAGCACGAAGAGTTTCTAAAGCGTCTCCTATTAAATATGAATTCATGGTTGAACTATGATACTAAAGAAACAAACGAATATAATTAGATAGGTGTAAAAGCATACTTTGGAAAAAGATAAGTTATGAGTAATAGCAACAAAAGAAGAAAAATAAGTCATGCTATTGGATAACTATACATTGAATAACACATTATATAAATGTAATGGATGATGACATTATGAATGCAATGGACGGTGATATTATGATTGTCGCAACCATTGAGTTTCTCAATACAATGTAACTGTCGAACACATATACCACTGAAATTACTTGGACTGTTTTAATTAAAATTGTGTTAATGACAAGATAGTAGGATAATATGTTATTAGCAAGACATAGTGGGATAATTATTGTAATAAATGCTTAGGTGCACATAGGAGTTTTGGCAGGATATATAATAAGACAAGATGCTTCGTAAAAATTCCTTTATTTTGAAAATTTTCTTAAAAAATATTCAAACAATCGAATTTACAATAATAAAAATTTGAATTCCCTCGAAAAAAAAAATATTACCTCATTAAAAATCTTCATCCAAAGTGTGTTTGAGCTGAGAAATTGAAAATTCTAAGTAATTAAAATTCTAAGCAATTTAAATGCATTTCTTTTGTTTATAAATTTTGTTGTTTAGATAAAAGAATTGTTCATTTAAAATTGATTCATGTTTATAAATTACAGAAGTTTTGGGGTGAAAATGAAAATAATATATTTGGACCAAAAATGAATTCTTGAAAACTTTGAAGAACTATTTGAAAATTTATATGAATGGGCCTAATTTGCAAATTTTTGATAAATTATAGAGAGTAATATGTAAATTTTGAAATATATAGTGTCAAAATTATAAATTTGAAAAAATAGTGACTATTTTATATTTTATGAATCATATATTATAAATTAAAGAATTTTTTTGAAATTCTTAACTTTTAAGTGTGGTATTTAAAACTCTGTAACTTTGAAGAAATATCTCAAAAATCACTTCATTTCATTTAAAAAATCTATTATCAAAACAAGATCATTTACATCGAAGAATTTAAATATCCTTAAAAATTTATATTCCCTATTTTTTTTTTTCATCTAAACATGTTCTTAGATTTTAGTTTGTAAAGGTGTGAAGAGATTAGGTCAAACTAAATTTTACAAGACATTTGTAATTAGTTCATCGTAAATTAATATTTAAAAATAATTAAATAATTTAACAACAATCAACAATGCTCTTCATAAATAAATAATAGTTAATAAATATTTTTGTCTTTATAAATAAAATAGTGTTATGATTGATGAAAATTCAATATAAAATATATACTTATTTTTTTTAAGAGCAATGATATTTGAACACAATATTAAACACAAATACTTGTGACCCCCACACAATCTCTCTCTTCATTAAATTTCTCCCCTTTTTTTACTTTCCCTTTTTTGTCTCTCTTTTTTCTGTTTTTTTTATCTTCCTCTACAAAAATAAACGCATTCATCTTCCATTTTTTCATAACTCCTCATTTTCCCTTTTATTTACTGATTTTAATCAAATTTTTTATGAAATAACTTAAGCAACTTGATCTTCTCACTTGCAAGGTAACTTAGTACATTGTTTTGCTTATATATGAATTTTTATTTTTTTGGATTCATACACGTTTTCTGAGTTCATACCTGGTTTTTATGCTTCTGGTTAATAATATAAACATTATTGGTTAGTGAAGTACAATAGGCGGTTAATGACTTAGTTTTGTCTAAAAATTAGGGTTGTGAACTATTAATCAATCATGTTAATTATTTTTGTCTAAATATTAAGTTTCACCACTTCTAATCAATTATGTTAATCAAATTTGAATTGTTAAGTTTCATATAATGTGATTAGTAGTGTTTTAATTCTGTGTCTTTCTGATTTTTTGTTTCTGGTTAATAGTGTAAATATTATTGGTTAGTGAAGTACAATAGGTGGTTAATGATCAGATTGAATTATTTTTTGTAGTTTTTGTGTGACATTTGCACTATCAATTGAAACTTCATGGATTGTGGTACTATTGAAGATGAAGGTATCGGAGTTGACGTTTGTACTATCAATTGTACTATCAATTGAAACTTCATGGTTAATGTTGTGAATAACTTGATTAATGAATTCGAACTGAAAACTTGATATTCTAATCAAACAATATATAAACCTCGTTAATGACTTAAAACAATATGGTTAATTCCTTGCACAACTTGGTTAATGGATTTAAACAGAATGGTATACAAAATATAAATCTGGTTAATGGCTTAACGAAATATGGTTAATGTTGTTAACAACTTGGTTAATAAATTCGAACTGAAAACTTAAGCATTTTAAACAAATAAAATTTGAATCTGGTTAATGACTTAAAACAATATGGTTAATTTCTTGCGCAACTTGGTTAATAGATTTGAGAAATATGGTTAATGTTGTGAACAACTAGGTTAATGAATTTGAATTGAAAACCTGACATTCTAATCAAGCAAGATATAAATTTCGTTAATGACTTAAAACAATATGGTTAATTCCTTGCACAACTTGATTAATGAATTTGAACAGAAAGTTCATAAAAGCAGAAAGAAAGAAACTCAAAATTTCATACATTTTTGTTCATACATATTTGTTCATAAAAGAAATAAAGTTCATTCATATGTTCATAAAAGCATAAAGGAAAAATACAAGCAAAAATATAGTTCAAACGCCACTAACTACATCGCTATAGAGAACCTCCCACAAACTCAAAATATGCCCATAACACACTTATTTTTTCTTCTTCTTCTTTTCATCCAGATTCACAAACGGATTTTGATTGACTACACTTTTAACTCGCTTCCTTGGTTTATCTTTCATTCTCGTAATTATGTTTAACATTGCTTTTGCTGAACTGTTCATGTTAGGCTCACATGCGACTTCATCCCCAACATTCTCAAAAGGGGTACTAATTCCCACCTCACTTGTTGACAAATAGTATGTTATTAACAAGTCTAATTGCATATCATAAATATTTGATTGTCAAAAATATACTTGAATATCAAGTCAACATTTATATTAACATTCTGTTTGATTAGGGTACAAAGTGCAATAACTTTTTGACATTGCACATCAGAGACTTTCAACAATTATTATAGGAGCAACAACTTGTATGCTTATTTCCATATTTGTTTGTCCTATTTGGGCAGGTCAAGAACTTCATAATTTGGTTGCTTCCAACATTTAAAAACTAGCAAATTACCTTGAAGGTATAATAATAATAATAATAATAATAATAATAATAATAATAATAATAATAATAATAATAATAATAATAATAATAATAATAATAATAATAATAATATATTTGAAACGAAGATGGCAAAAATAGAAGCGAAGAAGCTAAAAATCAAAAATCCTAAATGAAGAAGCAAAAGTAGAAATCCTAAATCAATAACTAAAAATAGAAACGAAGAAGCCAAAAATAGAAACCCTAAAAATAAAAAATCCTAAACGAAGAAGCAAAAATAGAAACCCTAAATCAATAACTAAAAACCGTAATGATATAGAGAAGTAAACTTACAATGAAAATATCCAACAAGCGACAGCGAGCGAACGAACGGATGCAGTGAGCCAACGAACGGCAGAAATCGGACGCAACCTCTCGCGAGCAACAACGAGAAAGATAGAGAAACGAAGAGAAGAAGATGAAGAAACTTTCAGACTTTCGATGGAGAAGAAGATGAAATACGGAGAGAGAAAATGGAAAAGAGAGAAAGAGTTTATTAAGAATAGAAAGAAAATTATTAAAATAACTAAAATATTACTTAAGTATGTATACGTCCTTAAATATGTATATGTATACAGTGTAAGTATTTGTATTTATGTTTAAAATTATATTTAAATAACATTTCTCTTTTTTTAATTGAACCAATGTCATTTAACTCATAGTTTAATCATAAAGATAAAAATACTGATTTTTATTTATAAAAACAACGTCTGAATGATTAAAATTTAAAACATTTTAAATATTTTGTTTACTCAACATGGTGGTCTATAATAAACCGAATATGTCCTTTGTTGATGATCATGTCATCATGATAGGAGTCATAATAAGGCTTATTTTAACTTCTGCTCCTTGGTCATATGTGGAAGCTTATTTAGAATGTGTTGCTCTCATTAAATGAATAAATATTTTTGAAATAGAAAACTATATTACTGTCTCGCTCGCCCTTTGGCATGAAAACGTGACACATGCCATCCTTTTCCCCAAACTGCGTCCACATCTCATTTTACTTTCCAACCTTTTCATTACATCCTAACTACTATAACTAATTTCAAGACAACTTCAAATGTTTTTAGGGACAATATTAATGTCTAATTTTTATATTTTAATCTCCCGAATACTGCAATATAAACACTATGAGAGGATATAAAATTAGTTTTGTTCTTGGAGTCGAAGAATATAAAATGAATCCAATGGAAAGTGAAGTTTGGGTATTGTTACTAACCAAAATGGATCGCAAATAGATAGTAGAATGTGCAAATAGCCAAATCTAATTGGTTTCAGTATAATTCTATAATTCAAGACTATGCTCATGCTCTACCAAAAGTGTGGCTTTTATTTTATTATGTTTGGGTGTATTTTAAAATTTTTAAGCAATGAAATAAAAAAACATTGGTCACGCAAAAAAAAAAATACTACGACATATTCTTAAAAAAAAAATGTGTCGGTAAAATAAAAAAATTATCAAAAAATTTATTTTATTAAAACTAAAACTAAAATAACGTGATCCATCCCAATGATGTGTAACTTAAATAATACGCAACCCAATGTAACTCAAATAATACACACACGTGATCAATTCCAGCTAATTCAAATAATACAATTATCCAATTGTAAGATAAAATTGCCTTTTTTATAAAGAGTCTTTATAGGACCTTATTTTATATCCTTCTTAAAGTTCTTTATAAGAACTTATTTCATCCAATGATTGATTTTCTTAAAAAAAAAACTTTGACTAATTAGATTTAATAGTATTCCCTACCAATAACTTATTTTCCATCCACAAGACCACGAGAAAAATAAAATACCTTGATTTAAGTGCTAATTAGGTAACTATACTGATTCTACAGTAATTAAACAGCTTGTTTCATACACATATTTTGAAGCACAAGGTCTTGTACACATCATAGTAAAAAAAAAAGAAACTTAATTAAAAAAAAAAAAAAGACACTTTACTTAATCCCCTAATACTATCTATATTAGTATATACACTTATAGTATCTCTATAGCTAAGAAAGAAGAAATTAAAAATGACTGATACTATAGAGTACTGAGAAGTATATGCACATTTGAATTCTGATCAAGCATTACAACTGGATTCAGAAGCTTCCCTGCAATTACGAGTATGAAACCTCCATGTAAAAACATAGTCTCTAGATTGATCACAACACAACTTCACAACATCACAAAAAGCATTCACACACATTTTCTTCTTCTCTTCATGATTTTCCCATTCAATCTTCACCCAACAAGAAAACCCATTTGAACAAATTGGTATATTCAAACTATCACAAAGATGTAGAGTTACCTCACCACTAATCCTCTTGCATTGAACTTTTCCATCATTACCATTACTAATCATTGATCCAAGCCAAGAACATTCTGGTTGACCCACCATTTCTTTGTAAGCTGAATTTGCCATTCTGATTCTGTTGTTTGAATCTGATATAACAGCTGGTAGAATTTCTGATTCAACTTCTTGTTCTAATTCCTCTGGTTTTTTTGGTGTTTTTTTCACAGCAGATGGTAAAGTTGAATCTTGATTGATGCAACCAACACTTATGCATGAACCAATTGGACGAATTGGTTGAGGTGCTATCACATTTGTAACATTGTTGTTGTTGTTGTTGTTACAAGCTGGTTTTTGTAGTTGTTGTAAAAGGTCTCTTTCTTGAGGAATTTCAATTGAAGTGTTGTTCAAATCTATGATCTCAAAAGGGTTGTTGTTGTTGGTAATTATGTCAAATTTGGATACATTATGTTGTGATGGTGAACATGGAAGAAGAGGGAGTGTTACCAAATTAGTAGAATTTGATTTTTCAAAATTGCAATTAAGGACCCCAATTCGATGATTTGGAAGAGGGAGTTGAGGAAGTGAAGGAGGAGGAGCAAAACCTTGTAAAGAAAGGTTTTTTGAGGATGATGTTACATGCAAAGGTTGATGAGAAAAAGCTAAGACATGTGTTTTTGGTCTTTTGAGTGAAGAGGGTAATGATAAAGGTGCTCTACCTCTTTTTCTTGTTCTTGTTGGTCTTGCTTGTAATTGTGGCCAAAGGTTTCTAAGATAAGGAGATTGTTTGATTTTTTGGGAGAGAGAGTTTGAAGATGAATTTGAAGGTTCAGTGATTGAAGAAGTTTCTGGCTTTGGTGCTATTGGTCTATACCTAGACATAATTTCAGCTGTTTTAGCTGGATTGGGGTAAGGATTTAAGGTTTTGATCATGTTGGTGGTAAGAACCTTAATTGAAACGAAGTTGTGTTTGTTGTTGGGATAATAATAATATGAAGTGAGGAAGGTAGTATATAGTATATAGTATATAAGAAAGAGGGAAGATTGAATAAATGAAAGGAGAAAGAGTAATGAAAAGTGACGAATGAGAAGAAGGCAACATGAAGGGAGAAAGAAGGGGAAAGGGACACTTGGAATTGTACGGTGGGTACGTGTTGGTTAGACTAATGAGAGATGACATTTTGGGATTGGCCATTAATAGTGGGTCCATGCATGCTTACACATACTCATCTTATTGGATAACAACCATACCATACTTGTACAATCCCAATTTTAATTAACTAATTAATTGTCATTTATTAACTAAACACTAAAATGAAGAGTGTAAGGGAACATACAATAAAGTGATAGGTTATGAGCACCGATAGAGTGAAGAGGTGATAAAGAGAGAGCCAATGAGAGGAAAAGAGAGCGTGTGATGAATTGATAACGCGTGTGGTGTAAGTTGGCATGCATGAAAACACCTATGACCATTGGAATAGAGTTGTCTTGTTTCATATTCTTCATCAATGAAACAGTCGGTTACATTTGTTTCATTTCCACATGTCGCATCCATTACATGCAATGCAATCAATTCATTGGATACTCGCTATTCGCCGCCAACTCATCTCTCTTACACTTACGCCACCAATCAATGCTTCATCACTACCACTACTACTCACTACCTACGTTTTCTTTTTTTTAATAAACCAAACATACATACAAAACCATCACTATACTCACTACCTAGGGGAGCTTTTTATTTTTATTTTTTAATATAAAAATTATCAATATACTCTTTTTCAAAATTATATATTAATTTTTTTATTTAATTAAATTCGTTATTTCAAAACACGACTTCCTTAAAAAAAATTCGAGTTTGCAATGGCGACTTCCTTAAATATTTGTTTTCTTAAAATATTTTTTTTTAAATCGCCTTTTAAAATGACGACTTTTCAAAGATACATAGAAGTCATCTTTTGGAATGGTTGAAGTAACAATGTCGATTTACAAGGAAATGAGGGTTTTAATTGTAAATGTTTCTATTTAAAAATTCCTGAAAGAACTTAAGGATTTAACTTAAGAATGATCTTGATTAAAAAAACAGACAACGTTCTTTTTTATTAGAAAACGAAGAACATTATTGATTAGCTTAAAATTAGAAATTCAGTTTATGTTTTCATTTAAATGATTAATCAGACTTAATAAATAAGGAGATAAGAGAAAAAATATCACAAACATATATGTATTTCGGTTCACCCAACTTTGGCTACGTCCAGTCCTCACAACTGTGAGATTTTCCACTAAGTGTTCAAAACAAAGAACCTTTTTTGTTTTACGACACCTAGCTCAGATCAACATTGATCTGTTACAAACTTAATTTATTTCCACTTAGAAAGAGATTTAATTAGGCAACCTATCAACCTTGATAGGATTTCTTACAATATACTCAAACTATACTAAACTCTTATAGTTTGAGTTTTACAATAATAATGAGATTTTTTGATAGAATCTAAGATGTCTCAACTCTTGTTTTAAATTCGATTCTTTACAAAGAATTCAGTACAATAATAACAGAGTATTGAGATATAATCAAAACTGATTCTTTCTTGAGAAAGGAGAATTTCAAGTATGTGAATGTGATTGATTTCATGAGACTTGTTAGCACTTGAACTTCGGCAATTTCCCTGAGCATTGGCTTCCTTTTATAGGCGTTTTAGAGTAATTAATAATGGTCAAAAGAGTTGTTGGTAGTGCTCTGTCAGTTTTGACCAAAACCAATATATATGAATAAAAATATTCAACCTTTTGAAAACTTTTGAACTCTGTTGACTAGGTTGATTTCTTTGTTATTGATCAGATTTCTCTTGTGCTTAATGATCCTTTATACTTCAGATATATTTTGTTTTGATCGGGAGTTTTGATTCTGTCAAAACAGCTTGGAGAATGATGATGAATTTCTGCATAATTTAATGAAAATTATAGAGATTGATAATCAATCTGGAGTTCTAGTCTTTGAACTTTCTAGAGATTGATGATCAATTTGGAGGTTCAATCTTGATCATCCTGGATGTCTTCTTGATTAATCTGGATGTCTTGTATAATTCAAGATCGTTTAACTCTCTTGACAGTCAAGTTGGAGAAGATTCATACTTGTTTGAACTTGCTTGATTCATGACATTTTCTCTTTGTGATTCGAATGGTTTCTTTGATTAGAATGGATGTTATTTGTTCCTTGTCAAATACTGATAATATAAGTGTAAAATCCAGAGACATAATCTTCTTTGAACTTGTGGAGATTGATTTATCTTGGGATTGTGATGATCAGTCTTGATCTTGGAGAACATTATCCGTTTTCACAAATTTTGTCCAGAATGTTATTCTTTCTTATCTGTTCAGTTTTTATCTGATTTCTTTGTTTTGCTTGAATTCTATCTTTGAATTAATTCACTCAAAATCACAAATTAAATTAACATAACATTTAGAATCATAATTAACATTCTTAATTAATCTTTGTTTATTTTCATCAAAACTTAATTTGAGAGTTTGTTGTAACAATGACGACTTTCTAAAGCACATCGAAAAAAAAACAAAAATCTTTAACGAAGTCGCTATTGCAAACTCAAGTTTCTTTAAGGAAGTCGCCTTTGCAAATGGCGACCTCTAACTAAGTCAATAAAAAGGACATTTTAGTATATAATTTAAAATAAAAATATATATATATATATATATATATTTAAATAGAGTTATTAAAATAAAAAATCCCCTAAGGACGTCTAAAAAATATACTTAATTCATCTCATAGTAAATAATTTATTTTAAAAAAAAATATCTTAAAACATACAACGTTTTTAATTTATGAGTTAATATTAATTATTTTTTCTTTTAATTAATTTAATATTTTTTATTTTAAATTAATGATTATAGTAAATATATCGATGATATTTTTAACAAAAAGTATTATTTTATGTTTTTTTATTTATACACTATGTTAATTTATGTGAAATTGTCGATTGAATTATTCATTGTAAGACAGTGGGAATAATGAGTACCTAGTGGCAGCAAATAAGATTGATGGATTTGGATTCTTATGTGTTTAAATAAAATATGAGAGGTTTCTGTTCATCATTTCACTATTAAAGTTTATTGAGATTTATAACTTAAAGAAAATATGTGAAATATAATATATTTTAATGATAAGATAATTTTAATTTTATATAATAATAAGTGTTCAAATTAAAGGATAATCTATTCGGACTATTTAAAAATAATTTGAAATTTGACTGAAAGATAAATAAAATTTAATAAAAAATATTACTCTAGTCAAAATTTTGTGTACATATTAATTAAATAACATATATGTGTTTTATATAATTAAATATATATATAATGAGTTGAGATAGGAGGGAAGGATAATGGCCTATTCTTGTCACCCTTTCGATCTGTTCTTGAATACGATCCTCTTATGTTTGATTTAAGTATGGGATTATTTAAATTTTGTATCGATTAAATAAAAAAAACAAGTAAGATTGATTCAATAAAATACATTTTTTAATTATAAATTATAAACAAAAATAATAATATAAAAATTGATATTAACATAAAAACATGTTTCAAAATAGGTTGTGGGCAAAAAATTTGGAGCTAATATCCCCGACTTAGATAAAGATGAATAAAATCTTTTTTCGAAAGGCAAAAGATGAATCCAATCTTATTTCAATCAAAATATTGAGAAAAAAATACATTTAAATTTAATTTTATGTTAAATCTTTTTCATCTCCTCTCTCCTCTGTCATACTTTCTAATTATTACTTTACTGTATAAATCACATACATGAAAGATGTATGTCATTGATCAATTCGTTACGAGACTGTTTTTCAATAATCAAGTATTTCAAACCCAAATTTGTGGAGAAAAATATCCTTTAAATAAAAATGTGAAAAAAATTGTGATGCACTTACACGAGTAAAAAAAAAAATACACATTATAATTTATTATATAAATTACATCGGACAAATAATTGACATTCATCAGATGATATTTTATAAATCAATTAATTCAAATGATTTTTTCCAATTTTTTAATAGTGTATTTTTTGAATATCATTTACAAGACAAAAAATTATGATACATACATTATAACTTGTTATATAAATTATATACACGAGACAAATAATTGTCATTAATAAACTAATTAAAATATAATTGTTTACGAACTAATTAGTTTAAATTGAACTTTTTAATTTTTTTTTCATGTGTCTTTTAAAAATCTTCATGATAAAAATATGAAAAATTATAATACACTTACCCATAACATAAAATTAAAATACACAAATTATAATTTTATTATATAAATATCATGGGACAAATTTTGTATACTAATCAATTATTAAAATTTGATTTTTTATGAATCAATTTGTTCAAACATAAATTGTATTTTATTAGTTATTTCTCTTGTTTTGTTAATTGTCTAGACAAATGGTAGCTCGTAATAAATATTTTGATTTTTAATTCGATTGAGTACAAATAAAAAGATGCAAACAAAAGATTACATCAATGTTGCTTAAAAGTAAGATTATATTACGTAAGTCAAACACCATAGTTATGGTCTTAATGCCAATATGTTGATCTAAGTTTTGGTGGAATTAGACATCTAAGAAATGAAATTTCATTGATGTTTGAGAAGGGAGCTACTTAATAGTACGTTCTTGAGTAATGTTATTGGGACACAAAATGAGACATAAATATAATATTGTATATTGAAATATATTGGATGTAATTCTTATATTTTCTTTATACGATATTGTATGTGAGTTTCATTTTGTATTTCAATAAAATTACTTTTATTGGATTAAGATAAATTTATATCTAAGGTATATCCTACTCTTAAGAGTAGTTTTATCTATCTTTTTGTTTTTTGTTTTTCTCTATTTATATGTGTGTTTTATTTTATATTAAATTTTATATTTCAATAACATTACTTTTATTGAGTTAAGATAGATTTACATCTAGAATACATCCTACTCTTTAAAATAGTTTAACCTATCTTTGTTTTTTCTCCTGTATTTAATTTATGTTTTTTATGTGCATAAAAAAAATACACAATTAAAGAAAAATGTATATGCAATACTTAATCATTTTATTAATAAAATCATTTTGCTTCTTTTTGATGGAAAAGTCATTTTGTTTTTTTTTAAATCATTTTGCTTTTACAACAAAAAAACACACTTAATATTATAATATGACTCTGTATGTTTTACACATTTAATTTGTACTTAGAACGATCTACTACCTCCTTATCTAAGAACTCAACGACTAAAACACAAAAATTAAAAAAAGTTATTTTTTATATTAATTTTTTTTAATAACTATATTATCTTTTCAAAATTATTCTTCAATCATTAAATGGGAGAAAAATGATTGATAACCTAATTATCTTCATTTAAATAAATATTTTTTAAAAAAATTAATTAATATATTTTATAATTTTATAGAAAAAGACAATATAATTTTACGTCTTATATATTGAAATATAGAACATAAAAATAAAAGAGTATACGAGATCCATAAAAATATGTAAAGGTAAAAGAAAGAGAATAAAAATATTATTATATATCTGAAAATTGGAAATCAATAATAAGCAATGAGTTGATATAAAAATATATCATAATGATAATATAAATGTAAAAGAATTAATAAACTCTTGCAAATATAAAATTCATTAGTAATTAATATTATGTTATGTAATTAATATTTTTCTCTTTCACCGTGGTTTTATATATGATGTTTTCACCCTCAACGATAAATATTTATTATAATAAATTATTGCAAAGATAAAAGTTAAAGCTTTAAATTAACAATAAATACAATTTTATAGGATGAAAAAAAAATGTTGACGCATTATTATTACTCCAAAGGCAATATATATGGGATTCTTCAGCCCACCCCCACACACATCCCCCAAACAACTATTTTAACCCCTGACACTTCTTTTGTTATGTTAAACTTCCACATGTCTAAATACTCAGCTTAGCCATCACATTAACTATTAAGGGTCTGTTTGTTAAATATTGAAATTAACTTAAATATTAAATGTTGGTATCTTGACCTCGAAATAAAGAAAATATATCAGTTTTCGTTACCAAATTAATCTGTATCAAGCGCACAGCGGAAATTAAATTTTGAGGCATGCAACGTTAGCAATATAGAAAATTAAAGAGAGAGAGTTAGAGAAGAAGACACAGAGATTTATCCTGGTTCGGTTGTTCCACAACAACCTACGTCCAGTCCTGAAAATCCAATCGGATTTCAGATTTTCTTCTCCTTCAATAGAAAGAATCAATTACAAAGATTTTCCAGTTTCCTCCCTGAAACCTATCAATCTCTAATTATATCTTTCCTATTGAATACCCTCTGATCCTTGAAGACACTCAGCAGCCTATCACAGAATCAAAGTGCGACTCTTTCTTGTTGAATCCTCTCAACCAAGAAAGTAGCCACCAGTTTCGAGCTGGCTTTTCTTGCGTTCTATTTCGTTCAAAGTTTGATTACAGAAAGAATAAAGATTGTAAAACAAAAGGGTCTTCAATCTTTATGAATGTTGCTCTTCACAAATCTGGATCTTCATGGATTGTTCTTGAGCACATTATCATTTCTCTTAGATTGTCAACAAACTGTATTGAGATCTGTAATCACAATTATGAAGTTGTTAGTTTGTTGTTATGAACAGCTAAGAGCGTTGTGAGAAATTATGAAAGTTATGAAATGTTATGTAAAAGTTCTGAGAATAAAGATTGAAAGACATCTTATATAGTTTCTGAAAAACCAACTACGAAATCGATTTCCCAATCGATTTTGTAAAGTTATAAAATGAGCTAAATCGATTTGCCAATCGATTATCGCGATCTTGGTTTTCTTTAATCTTGAAACTATACAAGCTAATCGATTTACCAATCGATTCTTTAAAACAACACTTTTCAGCAGAACATGTCCAGACCTGTATAAATCGATTGCCTAATCGATTTCTGGGAAACTGTTTTAATAAAACTATTTTCAATCGATTACTCAATCGATTTGCCAAACTTCAGAGTTCACTGTGTTTTCAACAAGTTTATTTCAATCGATTTGCCAATCGATTGTTTTCAAAACAGTGGCTCAGGTTTTTGATGTCAATCGATTTGTCAATCGATGTGATTCAAAATAGTGATTCAGTTTTAATATCAATCGATTTGCCAATCGATTGTTTTCAAAACAGTGGCTCAGCTATTTGATATCAATCGACTTGTCAATCGCTTTGGTGTCATGTTCCTGAAAAGTTTTTACCTGGTGTTTAGTTCAATCGATTTGCCAATCGATTGCAACCAAACTTTATCAAAATTAAAGTGTTAACAATAGATTGTCCAATCGATTGTATTTGTCACAGGTGAGGTTATTTTTCAAATGATACTTTGTCAATCGATTTGCCAATCGATTCCCTCAGCACTGGAGTGCCACTGTGACTCATTCAATCGATTTACCAATCGATGTGTTACCATCAGGTTTGATTTGTGAAATGTTCAATCGATTTACCAATCGATTTTCTCCAAATCAGAGGCTACTGACTTGTGCATTTTTCATTTTTAATTGATCTAATCGATTGCCTAATCGATTGCACATTCACAAACACTTAAGATTTCCTTACACCCTTGTTATGAAATCGATTTCCCAATCGATTTACATATTCAGAATTCAACTTTTGTTGATTTCTTGTGTTCCAAGCTATTTGATCCAAGTGTGTAGGATTGAATTGGTGTTCCTGAAATTTTGCTCAATTGAAATATTAGATTTATCATATTAAGTATGAATATTGTTGAATTGTGAATTATGTCAAAATTAGGAATCAAAGGATCAAAATCCAACAATCTCCCCCTTTTTGGCATAATTGACAATTCATACAATTGTAACTTGAGCATATCAAACCATTTCAAAATCATACCAAAGAAACCAATTCATAGCATTAAATATGTACCAATACAGATCATCAGAGCATGTGTCAAAATGTATCAAATCAGCATTACATTATTAAGTATCAGAGCAAAAACAAACAACATCAGATGCTCCCCCTTAATAATGCAACAACAAGCATATTATCAAGTTATCAAGTTATAATTTTTCTCCCCCTTTGTCAATTAAGGCAAAAAGGCAGAAAACAATTCCTCCCCCTATGTTAAAGAACATAAGCATAGGAAATGAAATCATATAACTTGTATATCAGATCAGAACAAAACAAATATGCAACAGATGTAGTATGGCAGTATTTATATGATAACAATTAATACATTTGCTCATACATATATATTAATAAAACATAAAACAGCAAAAAAACAGCACGACAACCAAAAATAAGACAACACAAATAAGAAACTTGACCATCTAATCTCCTAAAGTGGGCTGGTTCTCACTATCATCTAGGGGAGAGGTAGAGACCGCTGTATTATCCTCAGCTGGTGTCTCCTCACCGTGAGTCGCAGACCGATCTAGAGGATCTGGCTGTGGTTCCTCAGTTGCTTGTCGACCAATATGCGCTATGTCTTCAAAAGATAGCTTGAGGCCTAGATGCGCTTGAATTGCAGCAACATCCTGAACAACTGATTTCAGGGATGTTTGGATAGATGTCAAGGTAGCTTCCATCCTTGCATTTGACTCTAATATTTTGGCGTTGTGTTCCATTTGAGCTGCCATAAATTCCATCAGCTTTGAAACAAATGCAGGAGCCTCAGCTGCTGATTCAGATGCTTGTGGAGGAGTTGGTTCAACATTTGGCATTGGTCTAATCCAAACATTATCTACTTTCTTCAGTTTCATCTGATTCACAATCGCTTCGCCGAAGATAAGTGTAGTCTTTGCAGATTCTTCATTCAACAACGATACCTTGAAGTGCTTGAGAACCTTTGTAACCAACTGCGGATAAGGCAACATGATCTTACTGTGTGAAGCTTCTAACATGTGCCTTAGCACAATCCATGTCCAACTCATCTTAAGTTCCTTGGACAATCCCCATAATAATATAATATCAAGCTTCTGAACAACAGCATGATTTCCTGATCGAGGTACAAGCATTCTTGTTAATGTATACATGAGCATGCGTTGCTGTACCTTCATCTGACCAATTGGCAAAGAGATGGTTTCCACAAAACCATCAACCATGATGTCTTTCACTGCAGTGTGCCTGTCCAGCGATGCTTCCCAACCTTCGTCGGCTGCATCCGCATCAGAACTGCCGTCTATTGATTGTCCATGAAATGGCAATCCTGTCAACTCAGCAAAGTCTTCAAAAGACATTGATAATTTTTTACCTTTAACCTGAGTTTTGAACCCGTCATCAGTGAGCTTGAAATTTGCATAAAATTCCCGTATCAATTTCGGATAGCTGTCCAAAGTAGATGAAAGAAAACCTTCAAGACCATGAAATCTCAGATGATTCTGGAATGTGAAGCCTTCTGTATCAAAGAAACCAAAGTCTAGGGTTCTGCCTTCATGAATTTTCCGTTTAAGAAACTCTGCTGGAATGATAACTTCCACATCCTTCTCTTTAGGTGCTGGAGTTTTCTTAACTAGGGGTGAAGTAACCGGTTTCTTTTTCTTCTGAGCAATTTCTTTCATAGCATCAGCCAACAACTTCTCACTTGGTGGTTCCTTCCTTTTCTTGATCTTTTCTGGAATAGGAGCAGGAGCCTTGCCCTTGTCCTTTGCAAGAATTTTGTGTGTAGGAATCGGAATTCTTTTAGACACAGTAGGTGGCGGTGAGGGAGTTTCACTGGTTGAAGATGATGAAGGTGAAGGAGTATGGGCTTGTGTTTGTTTCACGCGGGCCATGGTTGCAAATAGAGGAGATGAGTGAAGATAGAGTTCAGATATAGTTGCAGATATCAGTTGCAGAGACAGAGGAAGAAGATGAAGCAGAGAAAGAAAATATAAATCTGGGTTGAAACAGTGAAGAAATCGATTTAGACCTGTTCGTTTTTATACTTTTACCTTTATCAATCGATTGCCCAATCGATTTGCTTACCGTTACACCGAATCCTTAATCGATTGTGTAATTATGATGTCCAACGGCTAGTAAAAAAGTACGCAACGGTCATTTTCCTAATCGATTCCCAAATCGATTTGCCGTGTTACTTAATCGATGTCCAAATCGATTGTCCCAAAAGTCAAATACTGAACACTTAATCAATCGATTTCCAAATCGATGCTCGGGATTGTTACAAAATATTTTCCACAAAATCTGAAGTCTGGGCTAACCAAATCGATTCCCAAATCGATTCTTTAAACAAACAAAGAGCAAACTCGAAATCGATTACTCAATCGATTTAATCCCAAACAAAACTTCTGATTAACTGCCATTGACTCTTTTTCTCTGTCATCAACACAACTATGTTGACCAATCTTTCTTCATTTAATCTTCATTTAATGTTAAAGACAAGATTCTCATACTTGTCTCATTTCACGTGTCTTGAGCATCCACTTTCAAATATCAATCTTGCTTGGTGGATGTCAAGTACACCTGCAAAAACATAATTAATTTTTGGATCTAGGTACCCAATTCAGATTGGGTCCTGGGGGGTCAGTCTTAAACACAGATTCTTTTGCTATCCAAACTTGCTTCCATCCTTGATTGGCTAATTTTTTAAATTTGCAATTAGACACAAAATGTCCCTTTCTACAACAGAAATGACATTTGCCATCAAAGGATGAATATTTGTTTGGTTTAGTAAAGGTGTCATACATACTCTTAGCAATAGAAGATTTTTGACCATGTTTGACATTTCTGGTTTGCATATAACCAATACCAGATCTGTTTTTATTTTTTCTTTTGACATGCATATTTGGTGTATATCCTAAACCAGATTTTTCATAAACATGTCTTTGATTGCTAAGCATGACATTCAGCTTATCTTTACTATTTGCAAAATTTAATAAATCAGATTTTAATGATGCAATAGTATCTTCAAGTTCAATGCACTTTGCAGATTTTTCTTGTGAATCCTTTTTCAGTTGTTCACATAAATTTTCAATTTCTTTGTGTTCAACATTCATTTGTTCAAGCATTTTCTTTGTGCTTAACAACTGTTTTATGGAGTTCACATAATCATCATGCAATTCATTGAAAGCTTCTTGAAGCTCATCATATGTTGGATTAAATTGCGAACTAACCTCACTGTCAGATTCTGAATTAGTGTGAGCCATGAGACATAAATTCACTTTTTCTTCATCCGAAGAGGCAGAGGACTCATCGTTATCGTTGTCACTCCATGCAATATATGCTCTTTTGGCTTTGTGAGCTCTATTCTTGTTCTTCAGTTTGTAGCATTCCGACTTTGTGTGACCAATCTTACCACATTCGTAGCATGTAACTGTCTTGATGTCACTAGTCTTAGAGCTGGATGGTTTTCTGAATTTGTTATCTTTCTTCTTCAGAAACTTCTTAAATTTCTTGACAAGTGATTCGATTTCAGTCTCTTCTTTTTCACTGCTGGATCCATCTGAGTAGCTATCGGATTCAGGTTTAGATTGCTTGGTTTGTACTTTCAAGCATAATCCTTTCTTTTTCCTGCTTTCCATTTCGGATTCATCCAGTCGTTGTAATTCCATTTCATGTTCCCTCAATTTACCAAATAATGTTGCTGTCGTTATCTTTGCTAGATCCTTAGACTCAGCTATTGCGGTAATTTTGGGCTGCCATTCTCTGGTTAAACATCTCATGATCTTTCCAATCTGCTGTTCATTATCCACATCTTTTCCTAGTGCATGCAGGTTGTTGACTATGTGTGTGAATCTGGTTTGCAAATCGCTGATTGACTCTTCTTTCTTCATGCTAAATAATTCATATTCGTGCATGAGCGTATTCACACGAGCTCTCTTAACATCAGTAGTACCTTCGTGAGTTTCTTGGAGGATGTCCCACATCTCTTTTGCTGACTTGCAATTGGACACTCTAAAGAACTCTTCTGCACATAGGGCGGACGTGATGATGTTCTTAGCCTTCGCATTGAAACCAACCTTCTTCTTGTCATCATCTGACCAGTCGGCTCTAGGCTTGATAATCATTGAGTTGTCAGTTCCTGCAATCTTGGGAATGTACGGACCGTTTTCAACAGCATCAAGGATATCTATGCCACTTGCTTCCAGAAATATGAGCATTCTTTGCTTCCAGTACATGTAGGCTGTACCGTTGAAAGCTGGTGGTCGAGCTAACGAAGCGCCTTCTCCCAGAACGTCAGTTGAGGCCATCTTCTTATAAGTTTTACCTCTCAAGAAGTTGGCTCTGATACCAATTGTTGGTATCAGTGACCTCGCAATAAAGAAAATATATCAGTTTTCGTTACCAAATTAATCAGTATCAAGCGCACAGCGGAAATTAAATTTTGAGGCATGCAAAGTTAGCAATATAGAAAATTAAAGAGAGAGAGTTAGAGAAGAAGACACAGAGATTTATCCTGGTTCGGTTGTTCCACAACAACCTACGTCCAGTCCTGAAAATCCAATCGGATTTCAGATTTTCTTCTCCTTCAATAGAAAGAATCAATTACAAAGATTTTCCAGTTTCCTCCCTGAAACCTATCAATCTCTAATTATATCTTTCCTATTGAATACCCTCTGATCCTTGAAGACACTCAGCAGCCTATCACAGAATCAAAGTGCGACTCTTTCTTGTTGAATCCTCTCAACCAAGAAAGTAGCCACCAGTTTCGAGCTGGCTTTTCTTGCGTTCTATTTCGTTCAAAGTTTTATTACAGAAAGAATAAAGATTGTAAAACAAAAGGGTCTTCAATCTTTATGAATGTTGCTCTTCACAAATCTGGATATTCATGGATTGTTCTTGAGCACATTATCATTTCTCTTAGATTGTCAACAAACTGTATTGAGATCTGTAATCACAATTATGAAGTTGTTAGTTTGTTGCCATGAACCGTTTTTGAGAGCATAAGAGAAATTATGAAAGTTATGAAAAAGTTATGTAAAAGTTCTTAGAAGTTATGAGAATAAAGATTGAAAGACATCTTATATAGTTTCTGAAAAACCAACTACGAAATCGATTTCCCAATCGATTTTGTAAAGTTATAAAATGAGCTAAATCGATTTGCCAATCGATTATCGCGATCTTGGTTTTCTTTAATCTTGAAACTATACAAGCTAATCGATTTACCAATCGATTCTTTAAAACAACACTTTTCATCAGAACATGTCCAGACCTGTATAAATCGATTGCCTAATCGATTTCTGGGAAACTGTTTTAATAAAACTATTTTCAATCGATTACTCAATCGATTTGCCAAACTTCTGAGTTCACTGTGTTTTCAACAAGTTTATTTCAATCGATTTGCCAATCGATTGTTTTCAAAACAGTGGCTCAGGTTTTTGATGTCAATCGATTTGTCAATCGATGTGATTCAAAAAATAGTGACTCAGTTTTAATATCAATCGATTTGCCAATCGATTGGTTTCAAAACAGAGACTCAGCTATTTGACATCAATCGACTTGTCAATCGATTTGGTGGCATGTTCCTGAAAAGTTTTTACCTGGTGTTTAGTTCAATCGATTGCCCAATCGATTGCAACCAAACTTAATCAAAATTGAAAGTGTTAACAATTGATTGTCCAATCGATTGTATTTGTCACAGGTGAGGTCATTTTTCAAATGATATTTTATCAATCGATTTGCCAATCGATTCCCTCAGCACTGGAGTGCCACTGTGACTCATTCAATCGATTTACCAATCGATGTGTTACCATCAGGTTTGATTTGTGAAATGTTCAATCGATTTGCCAATCGATTTGCTCCAAATCAGAGGCTACTGACTTGTGCATTTTTCATTTTTAATTGATCTAATCGATTGCCTAATCGATTGCATTTCACAAACACTTAAGATTTCCTTACACCCTTGTTATGAAATCGATTTCCCAATCGATTTACATATTCAGAATTCAACTTTTGTTGATTTCTTGTGTTCCAAGCTATTTGTTCCAAGTGTGTAGGATTTGATTATGGTTCCTGAAATCTTGCTCAATTCAAACATTAGATTTATCATGCATTGTAAGAACATTGTTGAATTATTAATTATGTCAAAATTAGGAATCAAAGGATCAAAATCCAACATTAAACTCGTTTTAGATAGATAAAAAATTTATTGTGACATTCAATAAATTAAATATTTATTGTCAGAGATTTTAATATAATAAATATTATATATTTTTTTTAAAACAATATTATCAAAAATAGTTTTTATGAAAAATTATTCAAAATTATTTTTTATTGAAAGCATTTTTTGAAATTTTAACATCCGAAGAAAGTTGTAGTAAAGAGTAAATATTTTACATGATTTTTGAAGTTTTTTAAAAAAAAATATATATTCAAAAACATTATTACCAAAAAGATAAAATGTTTGGCTATATTATATATTTTTTACATGTTTGTCTTCAAACAAATATTTGATACATGAATTTTATTTTATTTTATTAAGTAATGATATTCCATTTTGGTCTCCCTTAAATTAAATTGTTGGCTTTTTTCTAACTGAAACATGATAAAATATCAAACTAAATAAAGATATGATATAAACAATATTAATAATTATCGTATCACGTTGTAACATATGGTACGTATATAATTGTTAAAACAAAATCTCAATTTAATGTTTTGATGATAATTAAATAAAAGGTTAATTAAAGACTTTTAATTATGATTCTAAATGTTTTGGTATTTAACATGTATATTTGAGTGTGTTAAAACAAGATAGGTATCAAGCATTACAAAACAAATCTCATTAAAATTAAGAAATCAAGAGTAGTAAAACGAAGATCGATCTTGACATAGTTCTGGAAAACGAAGAACGATTTTCGTTTTTGTCAAAAACAAGAATAATCAGTTTCTTTGTTAGAGATTGGATCTTGAAAGTTTTATTCATCTCATATTTTCATCAAGAATAAGCAAGGATAAATCTAAGTCATAATTATTCCAGAATTCGAAGGATCAAAGATATGCTTCATAAAAAGTATAAAACAAGATCATTATTCAAGTGAGGCAATTACAAGTACAAAGTTGCAAGCTGTAAAGTACACTGTTGATTGTACTTTCAATCTAGACCTGCACATGTGACTGAAAAGCAAGCAATCATCTCAGACAACTGACACAATCACAAGTACAAATCAGTTCATCTCCAACAAAATTCGAAGAACGATCTTGGATGTCAAGAACGTTCCTGGATTTAGCATAATCACTCTTGCTTTATGACTGGCTTTATCCAACCACTCCTTCATGACAGCTGACCCTATTTCAAGGGATATATGAGCTGTCCTAAAGCTCTATTGAAGCTTATAAATACAGCTTAAAGATAAAGAACAAGACACAACTCAAAGTGCCATAAAAAACATCAATCATTCAATCATACTCAAGTATCTCGAAATCAGACTTCAACTTGTTGTTTTAATCTTTGTGTTGTGTTAGAATTAGTACCAACTGAGTTCTATTTATAGAATCTACATCTCAAACAAGAGTTGAGTAAATACCAAAATTCTAAACATTCTCAAAATCACCACTTTTTAACTCAATGTTATTTTGTTAACATAAACTTGAGTAGTTTGTAAAAATCCTTTCATGTTTTGAAAGTTAGCTCGCAAAATCCTTTCTGAAATAGTGTAAGGTAAAACTAAGGAAATCATTTCTAGGTAGAAGGGTAGAAACTGTCTAAAGATCAAGATTGATTTGTGAAAAATAATATGACAACCAAGAACAATCTTGCCTTTGAGCACATAGTGGAAAATCTCACATTTGTGAGGACTAGACGTAACTCGTGTTTGGGTGAACCAGGATATATGCATGTGTAATATCTCTATCTCTATTTCTATTTATTTTGTGCTTGACAATCAGATTTTATATTGATAAAATTGATATTGCTGGTTTTTTACTAAACAAGATCAATCTTGAGTTAAATTTTTCAATTTTAAACAAGAATTTTAAAAAATGGGCAACTATAATTCAAACCCCTCTTCCTTATAATTGATATTGTTACTTCAATAATAACAATAACAAATAGAATAAACTTATTTTTATCTTATTTTTGTTTGATACATACCTCATAATATATATATATATATATATATATATATATTATTTTAATGATAAAAAATTTCTTGGGAAATAATTGTTTTTGTATATACTTTTTCAAATTAACTTATAATTTTGAAAAATCCATTGGCAAAACTATATATACAATTCCAATTCTTAACACAATTACACGAGCAACTAAATAATTCCAGTATCCTTACAATAATAAAGATATAATATAGTATATTATATGTAAATAACAAAACTAAGGTTTGTATGAAAATTATATTCAAATTTGTTAAAACATTTAAATTCATACTCACACTCTTATAATTTTTAATAATATGTGATTTTTAAATATTACATTTTCAATATATTTTTAATTCTTTAGGTTATATAAAATGATAAAATTACCTTTTGATAAGTCATACATATTTTTTTAAATTAATTGTTAATATCTTTATATATTTTTTAATTTGATAGCAAATTATATTTTTTTAGTTTTTTGAATTTTTATTTTTATATTTTAATATTTGAATTTTATTTTAAAAAAGTAAATAAATAAATACCCATTATATCATTTTATTTTCTAATTCAACTTGTATTTATGATACATATTTAAACTAAAAAGATCATAAAGTTCCTGATCAATTTATGATTTCTTGTTGGCCAATTAAATACTAGATTAAGCCATATATAATAAGGGTTCACTTATTGTGTGTGAAATAATAAAAACATGATAAAATATAAAATATAATAAATATATGATAAGATAGTGATCAGATAAACATTACCATATTTTTGTGTTTAATATGCACGTGATAATAAACAATATAATATTATTTTATTACGTCATGTACTTAGTACACACTTCATTATAACATAATATAAAATCATATTTAAATGACAATTACTAGGGTGGAACAATTACATACTACTTTTTTGAAATTAACTAACAATACTTCAAAAAATTCTAAATTAATATGTATTAATACAAAAAAATAAATAATAAAATAATTTTATATTTAAAAAATCCATTATATCTACTAAATAAACAATTTTTGATTTTTCTAAAAATCACGAGTAACCAAATAATTTTATTTTATTTGTAAATAAGCAAAATAAAGATATAATGTATATTATATATAAATAAAAAAATTACCATTATAAAAAAATTACATTTATTTTTAAAATTTCAATTAATACCCATATAGCTTTTAAACTTTGGATACTTATAAAAGTAACCTTTTTCATCAAACCATACATATTTTTTAAAATTAATCATAATATTTTTTTTAAAATTTAATATTAAATTATATTTCATTATGATTTTAATTTTATATATTTGATATATTTTATTTGGGTAAACAAGTAATTTACCATTCTTATCATATCACGTTGTTTTCTAACCCAACTCATAATCGAAATAAAAATTATAACTAAAAAGACAAAATATGATAGTGTTCAGCAATAACTTATAATATCTTTGCAATTCAGTAAATAGTGAACTCAAGACAATATATTTTGTCAATTATCATGTCCATCAAATGTGCTTTAAGGATACATTTGATAAATATATTATATGATGTAAAACAAAATAATAATAAGATAAGATACTGACATAATAAACATTATTATATTATGTGCGTTGATGCACATTAAATATTATTTTATTAAGTTATGTATTTGAAACACATTTTATCGTGATATGATATAATATATTATTATATTTAAATAACAAAACTATTGTTGTGAATTTAAGTAAAAAACTACCATTGTAAAATAATTATAAATTATTTTTTTCAAATAAACTTATACACTACTTTTAAAAACTATAAGCGAACAAAAAAATACTAAAAAAATTAAATAAATATTAAATGAATTTTATATTTTTTTTGAAATTTATTGACACTGCTAAATAAATAATTTAACATTTTTTTTAAAAATAAAATGAATAACTAAATAATTCTATTTAAAATTGTTGGATAAGCTCAATTAAGATATAATATTTATTTTAAAAAATTAAATTAATATTCCAAATTTTATAATTTTAAATAATAATTTATTCGATTATATAAAATGATAAAACTACTCTTGTCATAAATCATACATATTGTTTAAAATTAATTACTAATATTTTAATTTTAAATTTAATATCAAATTCAATTTTTTGTTTGTTTAAATTTATATTTTATTAGATTCTAATTTTATATATTTTAAATTATATTTTATAAAAATAATTAAATAAATAAATATTTTTATATTTCATTATTTTCTAACTCATATTATATCCAAATATTAAATATAACTATAAAAATTGAAAAAGATTAAATTTAAAAATATTTTATTATATGTAGATTCATCAAATACCATATTATTACATTAAACGCTAAATTTAAACAATATACAAAAATATATATACTATCATGGCTACTTCTATCGTAACTCTCTTATCTTTGCCACCTAAGCATCACTCTTGCCCATTTCAATTGACCTAATGATTTTTGAATGATTACGAATAAAAACAATTTTTATTTCAATTTATACATAAACTTTCTTAATGAAATTTCTTGGTGACCAGTAAAGTTATATTAAAAGTACACATAAATTATATTAAATAATAAGCATGCCATTTATTAAATAATTATTGGTAAATATAAAAAAGATTGTATTTAATTCATATCTACTTATAATTTTAATATTTTGACCCCATTAATCAATTACAATAATTAAAGTTTTAAAACGTTTTGACTTTGACCGTATTTATCTTAAAAGTATGAAAGAAAATATGTAGTTAGTTAGCATTGCAAAAGTTTCACTTTGAGTGGGTACTAAAGTTAATCTTTAAAATTATTTTTAACAAGTTTAGAAAAATAGAAAAAATTGAAGATACATTGTTACTATAAAATATTTTTATACTGATATGACAATCTTATATTTTGCCAAATCTTTAATATTTTGAAATTTATTGAAATGGAAAATCATGATTTTTTATTGGATAATAATAAAAAACATTCATATAAGCTAAGAGTTTTTTAAAATTCTTTAAGTAAGAGGCCATGTTCGCATCTTTGAATCAAATGAAACGAATCCACTTTCCCCAATGGGACTTACTACTATCCGTCGTTTACACAAATGAATAAGAAAAATTTACATTGTACTTCCATTTTAAGACTTATATCTCCATAATTTTATAAAAATATAAAAAATATTTATGATTTTTTTATAATTATATTATTAAATTTAAAGTCATTTTATTTTACCATTTTATCATTTTCGGAGTCGATAAAAAAGATTTTTAATAGGTAAAAAAATTTCGATAACTTTTGGAAAACTATTTAGAAGAATTCCGATACACAAAGTATTTTCGGAAAACTTTTTACAAATTTTCCGCTACATAACGATTTTTTTGGAAAATTTTAAAAATATTTCCGGTACAAAATAGAAAAATGTGTATTATTGAAAAACTTTATTCAACTTTTTCGGTACATAAGGTGTTTTCGAAAAACTTCATAGTCAAATTTTTTGGTTCACACCATTTTTTTTATTTTTATTTTTTGAATTTTATTGATTTTTAAAATGTTAATAGATATGGATAAATCGCTACTATTATTGGATAAAACATGCGCCGATACTACAAATATTTTTTACATAGATCATATATGAATAATTATAATTAATATTCATATTGTAAAAATATATATTATTTTGATTACTTATAATTTATTTTATATTTTATTTCTGTTATTTGATACAAGGGACGCTATTGTGAATTTGGCTAAATAAATCAGTATAAAAAATAAAGTTACTATTATATCAGAAAATTAGATATATAGACATGAGAAAAATGAGGGAGAAATAAATTAATATTAGGTTGTGACAAATGAGGAAAAGACAAGTGTGTTGAAATTTTAACTTGAATTTCAACAAAAAAGTGTGATTGTCCTTTCAAACTTAGATCAAAACCATTAAAAGATGGTTCATGATGGACAATTAAAGTAATTTGTGGAGTTTTACAACCATGAATTACGTGATACTTTAGAGGGACATGCATTTGTTGGACTCTTAGATGAAGAAGAAAAAAACACGTTCATGACTTAACAAAATATAATGTTGCACCGAGACACATATTACTCTCATTGCAAGACCGAGATAAGAACAATGTTACGAAGATCTCACAAATATATAAACAGATGAGTATGATTTGATTGCACGTGAGAGGTAATAGAACAGAGATGCAACATTTTTTCAAGTTAATTGAAGATACAAAATATGTGTGTTGGAGTAGAAAGCGTGAAGACTCAAATGTTATGAGAGATATTTTTTGGGCGCATCCAGATTCAGTGAAGTTGTTGAAGTTATTTCCGATTATGTTGATTATGGATGGTACCTACAAAACCAATAAATATATAAAGACATTACTTGAATATGGAAAAGTACCATCCAAATCGTATTTTGCATCAACTAATGTATGACTTTTATCTGCAAAAATAGTGTTAAGACAAACTCTCAATTTATGTTTTGATGAAAATAAACAAAAGTTAATTAAGAACATTAATTATGATTCTAAATATTGTGTTAATTTAACCGGTGTTTTTGTGTAGATTAATTCAAAGATAGGAATCAAGCAAAACAAAGAAATCAGATACAAATTGAATAGATAAAGAAAGGAGAACATTCTAGACAAAATATGTGAAAACAAAAATGTTCTCTAGGATCAAGATTAATCATCACAACCTTAAGATCAATCAATCTTCATTAGTTCAAAGAAGATGCTGCCTGTAAAATTCATGCTAATGTTATCAGTACTTAACAAGGATCAAGTAGGATCCATTCTAATCAAAGAAAGCATTCAAATCACAAAAAGAAAAGATCATGAATCAAGCAAGTTAAAACAAGATTGAACATTCTCCAGCTTAACTGTCAAGAAAGTTAGTCAATCTTGAATTGTACAAAACATCCAGATTAATCAGGAAGTCATCTAGAATAATCAAGACCGAAGCTCTAGATTGATCACTAATCTTCAGAAAGTTCAAAGACTGAAACTCCATATTAATTATCAATCTCCAGAATTCTGTTGAAGTTCATCATCATTCTCCAAGCTATTTTGGCAAAATCAAATCTTCAGATTGAAGGAATATCATCAACAAATATATCTGAGGTATAAAGGATCATTAAACACAAAAGAAATATGATCAAGAACGAAGAAAAATGCTCAGTCAAACAGATTTCATAAAGTGTTCAAATGCTGGAATATCTTTATTCATATTGGTTTTGGTCAAAACTAACAGAGCACTACTAATAACTCTTTTGACCATTATTAATTGCTCTAAAACACCTATAAAAGAAAGGCCAATGCCCAAGGAGACTGTAGAAGTTCAAGTGCTAACAGGCCTCATAAAATCATTCACATCCACGTACTTGAAATTCTCACTTTCTTAATAAAGATTTAGTTTTGATTATATTTCATATTCTGTTATTATTGTACTGAATTCTTTGTAAAAAATCAAATCTCAAACAAGAGTTGAGACATCTCATATTCTATCAAAACAATCTCATCATTATTGTAAAACTCAAATCATAAGAGTTTAGTATAGTTTGAGTATATTGTAAGAAATCCTATCAAGGTTGATAGTGAGGTGATTAAATATCTTTCTGGGTGAAAAGAAATTGAGTTTGTAACAGATCAAGGTTGATCTGAACTAGGTGCTGTAAAACTAAGATGGCTATTTGTTTTGAATAGTTGTGGAAAATCTCACAGTTGTGAGGACTGGACGTAGCCCAAGTTAGGTGAACTAGGATACATCATTGTGTGGTATTCTTTCTCTTATCTCCTTATTTATTAAGTTTGATTAATTATTTGAGTTAAGAACATAAACTGAATTTCTGATTTTAAGCTAACCAAGAACATTATCCGTTTTCTGGTAAAAACCAGTAATGTTCTCTATTTTCTGTTTTCTTAACCAAGATCATTCTTGAGTTAAATCCTTAAGTTTTTCAAGAATTTTTAAATAGGAACATTTACAATTCAAACCTCCTCTCCTTGTAAATCGACATTGCTATTTTAAATAGTACTCCCTACTAGAATCAGCAAATACGCTCGAGCAACACAATCAAATGGTTGGACTGCACATTGCCTTCTAAATACATATTTCAGCCAGTCTAGTATGTAGTGTGCACCCCTGTTTTTTTTTTCCTCCCATATATCTCATCAAGAGGCACCCCTAATAAAGCAATGACAAGATTACATGTCATCACTCTATCTAGGTCAGCTGGTGGAGTGTAGAACTCACCCCTAATAGGAACACCTAAAAAATTGGCATCATCGTCCAAAGTAATAATCATTTTACCAAATGGCATGTAAAATGACGAAGTCTCTAGATACCATTTTCCCACAAAAGCATAAATCAAGCAGTCGTCAATCCGTTTCAAACTCCCCAATTGTAGTGGTCCTAACATAGATAAATTCATCCACGTCTCTATACTTCACGCGAGAACGGATGGAGTAAATTGTTGCAATTTTTTTTCCATGAGCAACAATTTTTAGCATTGGCCACTCCTGCATATAATATTAAAATGCACCATAAATATAGAACATAAATAATGATTGACTTAAATATTTTTAATGTACCATAAATAATAATTAGTTTTAATATTTTTAATGCACGTTAAATAATAATTATTTTTAATATTTTTAATACATCATAAATAATAATTAATTTTAATATTTTTAATACACCATAAATAATAATTTATTTAACTTACTTGACCAAGCCATAGTCTCGCAGACATGTCGAGTAAGGATCGACAGATCATACGGCCTCGGGATATCATGCTCCTGTACAAGTACTTCCTCACGCTCCTCGTGTATAGGTACCTCCTCATGCTCCTCATATATCGCCTGTACCTCCTCATGTACCGTCTGATTCTCCTCAGGGATAGATATGTCAACTCCTTCAAGTCATCATCTTCCATAACAAATCGTCACCTTCTACGTGTGATGTTGTTAGACGAACCCTTTCGAGAACAACATGCACAGACGATAAAGATTCAAAGTTTCTTCCTACAACTTCGTCGTCTCTATCTCTAACCTTACCACTGAAAAAAAGAAATTAAAATTGAATTAAATAAATACTAATATATATATAAGGGTATTTTGGTGTTTTCCTTTAAATTTAGGGAGTATATGGACAAAGGACGGGAGATTGGGTAAAATTTTCAATGAATAATTGTTGACAAAAAGCAAATCAAACGAAGAAAGTTACGAAACGCAAGCATGTTCCTAGGAACGACACGCGTTTTACGATCACTGACTGGTTTCGAGAACACAACACAACAGTGAAATTAAGGTTGTGAAAGAATAACAGAATCATTCCATAGCATCGAAGAATCTTCCAATCCAAAAACACACCCAACTCAACTCTATTTATCATAATAACTTTTCTATCTTTCAATTCAATAATAATGGCGAAGAATCTTAACCAATCAGATTTCACACACAACAGCGAACAAGCTTCTTCTTGTTCATTTTCATTCAGCGATTTTCCCGAAGATGTTCAACTTTGCATCCTCTCATTCCTGGGCCCCACAGAGATAGCTACGTTCGCCTGCACCTCAATGCAATTCGCTTCACTCTGTTCCAACGATGCTAAACTATGGTTCACCCTTTGCGATCGAAGATGGGGTTCCAAAACCCTAATTCCCAAATGGGGCAAAGGTAAAATTCCTTATAGACTTCTCTACAACACTCTCCATGAATGGGATAATCTCATTGGTTTCTGGCGTAGAAGCGGTCCAGGTAGTGCTGCGATTTCGTCTCCTTCGTTGGTTTTCTTCGAATGGGGTTCGTCTTTCATTACTGGTTATAGGGTTTCGCCTTGTGAATTGCAATCTGAATTTTGTGATTACCGTGTTACAAAGGTGCCTTTTTTAAAGATGGGTATTTCTGAAGATGGACAAATTTTGAATCTTTTGGATCCTGACGGTAGAGCTGATTTGAATTTTGATTTTGATGGTGGTAAGGAATTGATTAATGTGAATGTTAGTTTTATGGGGAAAACTCATTTTGTTGTGGAGGAGAATTTGTTTGGGAGAAGCTCTAGTTCTGTGAGTTATAGTGGTGAGGATTGTGGTTTTGGTGGAGAGGATGTGGTTGTGGCTGGGGTTGGGAGTGGATCTCCGCCGGATCGGTTGATGTTGGAAATTTATCAGCATTTGGCCAACAAGGTTAGTCCTGGAAGCGACAGATCAAGGAGGCAGAGAAGGAAGGAGAAGGAAAGAATGGCTAGGAGGAAATGGGAGCCTGAGCATTTTGTCAAGATTGTTAATTGCTCGCCATCCCCTTCGCGGCCTTTGCAAGGCTTGTGGAAGGTATTTCTTAAATGTTCCTTGTTGTTATTATGTATGCTCACTCAATTAAGTTTTGAGTGTTGATAATATTAATAGCATAGTAACTTTTTGCTTTGGTATCTATCATTTAATGATTGATATTTGATATCATTACCTGGTTACTTTGCTATTGTACTTTGTTGTTTGAGTCATAATAATCAAACTGCAAAATGTTATTAAAAGAAAAGGA
The DNA here is from genome assembly GCF_000331145.2 of Cicer arietinum. NCBI lineage: Eukaryota > Viridiplantae > Streptophyta > Magnoliopsida > Fabales > Fabaceae > Cicer > Cicer arietinum. The sequence continues at coordinate 62,330,471 of NC_021163.2, forward strand.
AACGAGCCAAGGAATCATGATAATTGATTTCAATTTCTGTGGCCTCTTATTTAGATAATGTATTATTGGGGTTTGTGATGATGCACACCTTAAATTGAAGTCATGTTTATATAGATCAGCAACAATATGTCCCCACACCCCAGCAGTTGCATTTTGAGTGAACTATTGGTATACTGCGAGTTTGTATATTTATTTTTAATCTTGATGATTTTGAAGATATAGCGGAGCTATGGCTCATTGAAATTGTCAATGGTGCAGGGAATTTGTGCAGACATGAGTTTAGCATTTTACCTTGTGGCTTATGATGACATTGGGGGCATTGCGTGCCGACGCCTTGGGGATCCTCCTGAACGCTTTTCTACTTACGCGCCGGTTTTCTGGACGTCCAATGCTACATTTCTGGAATCCCCCTTTTCTCTAGAGGAAGCATCTTTGTATGACAGTCGCATTCATCTTCAACCGGTTCAACCACACAATGAAAATCATGAGCAGTTCCCTATGTCAGATGTTGAAGGGGCAAATCACATTCAGCAGTTCCATTTGTCAGACAATGAAATGGTAAATCGAATTCTTCACATTAACTCAAGTTATGATTTAGTTATTCCGGACCTTGCTGGAACAATAAATCCAAGGAAGGCAGAGGGACGAATTTGGCAGTACCAGGATGGTACTTTTGGATTTGGATTCCTTCGGGACAACTTCGTCATAGACATGAAAAATATTGTCCGTGATGGTTGTATCATAGATGCAGTAAACCTTTCTGCTGATTAATATATTTCTTCATTTTATTGTTCATAGATTAATTGTGTTGCTGGATGTCACCTATTGTGGCATATTGTATTTTTAGCTGTGAAATTGTAACAATTTCTTTCTTCTTTTAACTGTGTTAGACAGTTAGTTTCAAGCAATCTGTATTTCGTTGCAAGAACATGTAAATTGTCTTAACTATGAGTCACCTTTTATCTGTGACTTCCTTTCATTCATCATATTTTAAGTAAGCAAAATAATGGCAAGGAACATCTTTTGATTCCATTCTCTTACATTTAAAGTATTGTAATGTTTATGTTCCAAGCATAGCCCCGTGAAGTTATAAAAGTCCTTTGTTGGCTTAGGTAATTCACTTTTGTAATTGCTTAAAGGATCGATGTAATAACCAACATTTGATTGAAAATAGTAGAGAAAAAACTGATGTTTTTAAATAAAAGTATTCGTATCATTCAACAGGAGGTTGGCAGCATAATCTGTGAGATTAACAATGAAACTTACAGATACATCAGTCTCCAAGCGTTTATCATCCCAACATCTAAATGGTTCTCATTGCTTGAGTTGTGACATGAATAATTTTGAATGAGGGACGACAAAAAGTTTGGCTCACTCTTACTTTTTTTGCAATACACATTTAGTTGACACAAACCAATTCTATAGAGAAGGATATTGAAAATAAGGGTAAAAGCAATGGGATTGAAAGATGATGATCCTAGAGTTCAAGGTTTACAATGAGGTGATTGTTTGGTTTTTGCTATCAAGAGATAGTTTATGGATATGATTTGTGATAAAAAATGTTGGATATTGAAAGAAATAACGTATATGAAAACTAAAGTTTTTTTTAGCTTTTTACAATAACAGAATTTACTGATGTTTTCATATTGAGATTGACAAAATCACGTTGAACCATTGTGATTTTGTAAAAGCTACACACAATAGTTTATTAGGATTTTGTCAATCTCACCGCACTTTTCAACATGTTTACCTACAATTAGAAGTTGCTTTGTTTATATAGCTAAAAGTAATTGATGAAAACTAGAAAGTGTAGTCCAAAAGATGTATCAGACTCCAATAAAACCATGTAACAAACTCCATAAAGCAGGTTGGAGTTACATTTAGTTTCATTTTAATCAAATTGAAACACAGAAGACAAAACAAACAACTAATAAGTTGAGCAATTATGTCTCATAGATCCACACACTTGCAAACAAATATTGAATACCATATATGGCAAAAGCATGAAAGATAACAGAAACGTGTAGTTCACAAATATGAAACTTGCAAATCGAAAAATTTCTGAGACTTAAGACTCTTTTTCATCATGTTTAAGCCACAACTTCTTCTCCGCTGATTTTCCCATGCATTGCATTTTTCTCATGGTCACCTTCTAGTTGGCTTAAATTTCCCTTTTCCTTAATCAGTTGGATATGGTGGTGTTTGCAGTAGAGTTTTCCCTCATGTGCTATGTAATTAGAAGGACTAATAACACACCCTCCATGGCAGCATTTGAAACAACTCTTATGGTATGGAGTTCCATTCACAGTAACCTATATAAATGCAAAATATTGATTCCATTAGTAGAACAACAAGTTTTGTACTCAGCATCAAGGTTTAGATTAAATAAGAATGACGAATTATGTGCCAATAAGCCTATGTTTGGTTCTACATTTGTACCTCTCAAAATCACTTTTGGCTTCTAGCTTTAGAATTGATTCTTGTCCTAAAATCAATTATACCTAAGAAGTTGATGCATCTGATATTAATTTAAAACCAGATATATCAACTTCAGTTAATTTCATTACAGGGGGAGTCATGCTTTTAGCTTTCAATTTTATGGACATATACATACACAAAAAAGTAATTATGATCAAAACCATCCAAATATAAATGGATAAAATTACTTTTTTGTGAATATATTTAAACATAAATTATTTTACGTTCAACTCAATTTCAATCAAAATAAATTTTATAAAATCAATTCAGGAAAAATTAACTTTTGTAACCGCAAATCCAAAGTGTATTATAGTTGTTTTGTATAATAACCTTCTCTGTTGGATAAACTGTTTTCTGACAACCAGAACATTTGTCCCTAGTTCCACCAAACATACTTGAAGCTTTAACTGCTGCAGGTTTCTGATTAAAACAGCTCAAAAGTCATATGAATGATGAAAAACTGAATTTATTCATATTGTGCATTGCAAGCAAGCACCCAGATTTAGAATTCATCAATTACCTCATTATCATTATTTCTTTCTGGTTTGGCAATTTTTGGTGTCCCTAGTCAAGCAAAAGAAAGGACATTTGAGAAACTTACTATTGAAATTTCAATACTTACAAAAAAAAAGTACATTTGACTGATTCTTTGTTTACCTTCAAAGCTTTTTTCAAGGCTTCCAGTTCTTTTAAACAGTTGGTCAAAATGTGGCTTGCAATAAAGAACTCCCTCAAAAGAGTTGTAGTTGCTTAGCTGCATATATATATATACATTAATCTATCAGCAAATTTCTCTTATGAAAATTATAGCAATGAAGTAAAGTACCTTAATAAGCCAAAATATGAAAAAGGGTCATTAACTATGAAGCACATATACAGATACAAATATCAGACATGACACTGAAAAAATTAAAAGCGATTGAATGCAAGACATGTGTTGGTGTGGACACCGACACAAGTCGGACACCAGACACACCTTCGATCTGAAGTGTAACATATTTGAGGAAATTGTAAAAATGATGAAACTTATCATTCTGATTTTAGCAAATTTAATCAGATCCAATGCAAGAAGCCTAAACAAGACTATATGATAAAAAATAATTGTAAGAGAAGTTATGAGAAAGAGACATAGACCTTGAGGGTTCCTTTGCAATGGTGGCATCTGAAACAAGCTTTGTGGAACACTCTATTATCAGCAGTTAGCTTATCAACAAGATAAACTGTTTTGTTACAAGCCATACATTTCTGAGTTGTTCCTGCAAATGCCATTCTTCTCAGAGGACAAAATGATTATGAAGAGGAGAGAAGGAAAAAAGTGAAGGAGAAATTTGGCCTAAAGAAAATTGTGGACACTAAAGTGAAGTTTCTAACAATTATATTGTCACCGTGACAATCATTTTGATCAAATGTTATGCACCTAACTACACTTTTCTCTTTCACACTTTTTTATTTATCTTTTGCCCCTCTTCTAAACTAAGGAAAAGATAATACTATTCTCTCTATTTTAAAATAAGTGTCACTTTATTATAGAAAAATATTTTAAAATAAATATTGTTTTGCATTTTCAAAGTAATATCAGTTTTTTTTACTTAATTCTACTCATAAATTGATATTGTCTACATGATTTTCAAGTCATTATATACCACTGTATATTTACGATGATAGTTCATAATTAATAGCCAATAAAATTAATTTTAGAAACTTGTAACATTCTTTCATTTATTAAATTTGTGTGAGAAAAAATATGAGACGACGCTTACTCTTTTAGTCTCTTGTTATAAATATTATTTTAAAAAATTGTCTCTAAATGTAAATTCTATTTCAAATTATTAGATGCATTTAATATTATTTTTTTCTAAACATACATTTTTCTTAATTTAAATAGAAAATGCAAAATGTATTTATTTAAAAAGACAAAGAGAGTAATCAACAAACAAATATGTCCACAACGAAGTTCTAAATTAATATCTAAATTGAGACAAATTCTATAGTGGATCACATTAATAAGTGATCTACCATGAACGAATGACTAGAAATCTTTTGAAAATTTAATAACATTTCTTAGAAATATTTCTTAGAAATATAAGTTAATGTACTTCTTTGTCTTTTATGACTGAAACGGCGACATGATGATTGATGTTAGTTTGACGAGTTGAGTTTTAATAATCTTCCATTATTTTTATTAAATTAATATCGATCAAGTCATTGTCTCTACTATAAAGATTTAAAAAATTATTAATTTATACTTTCAATAACTATCATTTATTATTAAAATTTCAAATAACTTTTAAATACTATTTTATGGTAAAAAATAGTCCACTCTAGAATCCGCTATAAATTGATTACTAAAAATTTAACATAGATCTATGAGATGTTTGAGAATCATGGTGGTTAATTGCATTCTTGATTGGATATTTTGGTTTTTAATAAATTATAAATGCATTAGAAAGCCACTTTGTAATTGTGGGGTCTTATGGCTTCAAAATCACAACTGCCAGCATCTTATTATTCAACATCCAGCTGGCTAGCTTTCATTCTCGGATCTCACTTTTGAAACATAACATATTCATTTCTTGAATTACAAGGATGAATTATGAAGTTGTCATGCATGTCACTGGCAGACCAAACTAAACATCTTTCTTCTAAACTTAACAAACAACCTTTTGGTCTAATTGTATAGGCATCTAGATAGATAGATCTTCAAACGTTGTAATCTTTTTATGTTATTCATATTATATCTAGTGCAATTATGGATCCATGTATGTATGTTGGTGCGATCTCTTTAATATATGGATATTATTAATCATTTTTATAAAACATGTACAACCAATGAATGAATATCTTTTTGTTAGTAAAAAAAATTAAACATGTGCAACCTTGCAACCGATGATGAACATTAATTCTCATTAACTATCAACATTTCTATTTTTTTAATCTATTTTCACCAAATAGGAAAGTTGGATAGTTAATATAATAAAGAAAAAGTGTTACAATTAATGTTACCATTTACTACTTAGGACCCATTTACTTTATAAAAATATTTTTTATTAATCTAAAAGTTGTGTTATTTTTATATTTATTAATAAGGAGATAAGAGATATTTAAAATAAAAAATTGTTTAGACACATATATATTTTTTACTTATATTTTATTACAAATAGAGTAATTATAATTTTTTAAATCTAAATTATTTACTATCATTGCACTATATTTTAGTCGTTGAAATGAAAATGGAACAATTTAATTTATTTTGATTTCATCCAACAAGTGAGATCTATGACCAACGAAACTCATCATTGCTATTTTGCCTAGCTCAACCATCTCATATCATTATGAAGACAGCTTTGTATTAATCTATTATTACTGCTATCCCATTAAAATAACTTATAATATATTTCTTTATTTTTTAAACTTATTTATATATAAAAAAATAAAATAAAAAGAACTTATAATATGTAGCTATGCCTAATGTTTGGCTTAACAAATTGTATCAGTTGCATCAGGTATATATATTAGACGTATATAACTAAGTAAAAAGCAGGGCATTTGGTCTAGTGGTATGATTCTCGCTTTGGGTGCGAGAGGTCCCGAGTTCGATTCTCGGAATGCCCCAATTGTTTTTAATTCCTTTTTGAAAATATGATTTTAGAAGAAAATGAACATCCTATTGTGAATACTCTGTTGTACTTTCTTCATTCTCTATAAAAGTTGCTTTCACGTTGAGTTAGTGTGATGTGGCATTTCAATCTTTATTTTTTTTTGACAGAATTTCAAATCATTTTTAAACTTTTGTATTAGCTGGTGACTCCGATTGCAGATATAATAATAGTTATTAATTATATTTGTAAAACAGTGTGGGTTTCATGGCATTTTTTGTTTTGTAATTTGATTCATAGCATTATAATTGAGAAACCAAACAATACATAAATTCGAAAAAAATAGCATATGTGTTTTCTTGAGACAAATTAAACAACAAAGTAAATTTGAAAACTATTTTTGCTTCCAAACCCAAACATCCTTTGCACCTTTACATAAAGAGAAATGAAGAAAGTTTCTGACCATGTCATTCATTTTTTTTAATTACCCTTTTAGTCTTTTTATTTTTATTTATTTGCAAAATTAGTTTTTTATTTTAAAATTTAAAAATTTAAATCATTTTTTTGAATTTTTTTAACTAAATAATAATGCTATAGCATATTTTAAACAATACGAAATATTTTAACCAATGTAACATTAATAGAGGGAGGAGCTGTCGTTTTTGTTTCATTTGTTAGCGATGGAAATGTGTTTTAAGGAACACAACTGTAGGGTGAATAAGGAGATAAAAGTGTGTAAATAATAAAGAATAAGATTAATTAGAACAATTGTAGTGGAAGGTGGAAGATGAGATGGAGTTAGAGATGATTCAGGTAGGAATAGATCAGGTCATACTATAATTTGAAAGGTTTGGGTCTAACCTACAATTAACTTTTTAGGCCTAAGACTTACTGATGTGGACCAACTCTACATGAAGGCTAATGAACTTCAAGAACTAGGAGCGGAAGGACCATTGACTAGAGGGAATGCTAGGAAGCTAAAAGAACAATTAGAGAAACAAGTTGTTAATTTCCTTAGTCTCAAGACCTATGAAAAGATTGATCCATATTATATTAATCTTTTGGTCATAGAAATATCTTAAGACTTAATTTTAATTTTGGGATGTAATAATCATACCTTATAATTAGAAGTTATGTTGACTTGTGTGTGTGCCTAAATGTTTGGTAGCTTAGACACAATGTCATTAGTTGATTGTAGTCTAGGTACCATGTTATTTTGTGTTAGGCTATATATGCATTTTTATTGTAACACATAAGGACATTTTTATTAAAAGAAATAAGAAAACACTTAGTGTGAGATTAGAGAAATGCTCTCTAGGGTTCTACTTTGAACCAACTTTGGATCTTATCAAGAGCCTCCTACTCTTGTGGTGATTCTACCTTGATCTTATCATTCCTTGTTGTGGAGTGTGGCGATTTCTACCATTTCATTCATTTTCCATATTTTCTTCTTTGTGTTCTCCATTTTATTTGGTACTTTGTTTGAAAATATCACTTGGTTAGATCCTTCAAATCATATGTTAAAGTAGATGAATAAAAGATTAAGGCTATAAGGGATTGACCAACACCTAAATGCATGAGTGAGGTTAGGAGTTTTCATGGTCTTGCTAGCTTCTATAGGCGTTTTGTGCCTAATTTTAGTACTTTGGCCGCTCCTTTGAATGAGATTGTTAAGAAAAATGTTGCATTTAAGTGGGGACAAGATCAAGAAGATGCATTTACTACTTTAAAGAAAAAATTGATGCATGCACCTATCTTGGTCTTGCCTAACTTTGCAAAAACTTTTGAAATTGAATGTGATGCATCTAATATTGGAATAGGGGTTATTTTGCTCCAAGAAGGTCATCCAATTGCATATTTTAGTGAGAAATTGAGTGGAGCACACTTGAACTATTCCACTTATGATAAGGATTTCTACGCTTTAGTTAGAGCATTGCATACTTGACAACATTATTTGTTTCCTAAAGAATTTGTGATACATAGTGATCATGAATCCTTAAAGTATCTAAAAGGGCAAGGTAAGCTAAATAAAAGACACCCAAAGTGGGTTGAATTCTTAGAACAATTTTCATATGTCATCAAACACAAGAAAGGGAAAGCTAATGTGGTAGCCGATGCACTTTCAAGACGGTACTCACTAATCTCTACTCTTTAAACTAGGCTTCTTGGTTTTGATAATATTAGAAATTTGTATGCCTTAGATGTTGATTTTGCTTCTCTTTTTCGTGATTATGAACTTATGGCACATGATTCTTATTATAGACATGATGGTTATTTGTTCAAGGCCACTAGACTATGCATTCCTAAGTGTTAATTAAGAGAATTGCTCGTGAGAGAGGTGCATAAGGGTGGTTTAATGGGTCATTTTGGGGAGCATAAGACTCTTGACATGTTGCATAAACACTTTTATTGGCCTAAAATGAAGCATGATGTGCATTTAATTTGTTCTAGGTGCATAGTTTGTAAGAAAGCTAAATCTAAAAGCATGTCTCATGGTTTGTATATTCCTATTCCTATTCCTTCATCTCCTTAGGTTGATTTGTCCATGGATTTTGTGTTAGGGCTACCCAAGAACAAAAGTGGTCGTGATAGCATTTTTGTTGTTGTAGATCACTTTTCTAAGATGGCACATTTCATTCCTTGTCATAAAGTTGATGATGCAAGTCATATTGCCAACTTATTTTTCAAAGAGGTTGTAAAATTGCATGGTATACCTAAATCCATTGTTTCGGATAGGGATACTAAATTCTTGAGTCACTTTTGGAAAACTTTGTGGGCTAAACTAGGTACCAAATTGTTATTTTCCACTACTTGCCATCCTCAAACGGATGGACAAACCGAAGTGGTCAATAGAACTCTTGGCACCATGCTTAGAACATTTTTGCATGCAAATCCAAAGGCTTGGGAAGAGTGTTTGCCATTTATTGAATTTGCATATAATAGAGTTCCACATGGGACCACATCATTTTCTCCATTTGAGGTTGCATATGGTTTTAACCCACTAACTCCACTTGATTTGCTTCCTTTACCTCTTAGTGATGATGTTTTGCATAGGGATGCCGAAAAAAGAGTCAAATATGTTAAGGACCTACATGCTAAAGTAAAGACCAATATTGAGACGAAAATGCAACACTATGCAAAAAATGCCAACAAGACTCGAAAGAGAATGACCTTTGAACCCAGTGATTGGGTTTGGGTTCACTTAAGAAAGGAAAGGTTTCCGTCGTTAAGGAAATCCAAGCTTCAACCAAGGGGTGATGGCCCTTCAAGGTGTTGGAGCGGATACATGATAATGCATACAAGATAGACCTTCCCGGTGAGTATCAAGTTAGTGCTACATTTAATGTTAGTGACTTGTCTCCTTGTGATGTAGGTGAAACAACTGATGAATAGCTAAATTTGAGGGCAAATTCTCTTCAAGAGGGAGGGAATGATGTGGACCAACCCTACATGAAGGCTAATGAGCTTCAAGAACTAGGAGCGGAAGGACCATTGACTAAAGGGAAGGCTAGGAAGCTAAAAGAACAATTAGAGAAACAAGTTGTTAATTTGTTTAGTCTCAAGACCTATGAAAAGATTGATCCATATTATATTAATCTTTTGGTCATAGAAATATCTTAAGACTTAATTTTAATTTTAGGATGTAATAATCATACCTTATAATTAGAAGTTGTGTTGACTTGTGTGTGTGTGCCTAAATGTTTGGTAGCTTAGGCACAATGTCATTAGTTGTGTGTAATCTAGGTACCATGTTATTTTGTGTTAGGCTATATATGCCTTTTATTGTAACGCATAAAGACCTTTTTTTTAAAAGAAATAAGAAAACACTTAGTGTGAGATTAAAGAAACGCTCTCTAGGGTTCCACTTTGAACCAACTTTGGATCTTATCAAGAGCCTCCTACTCTTGTGGTGATTCTACCTTGATCTTATCATTCCTTGTTGTGGAGTGTGGCGATTTCTATCATTTCATTCCTTCTCCATATTTTCTTCTTTGTGTTTTCCATTTTATTTGGTACTTTGTTTGAAAATATCACTTGGTTAGATCCTTCAAATCATATGGAAACTCTCAAATCCATATCACTTACGGCTTATTATATGATTTTTTTTTTTGAGTCTGTTCTAGCCTTTTTAAAAATTTGGTCTAACCTGAAAATCTATTTAAAAGCCTTATTCACATTAAAACATTTAAATGTTATATTTTACATTCTTTTTAAATATGTTAAACTATGTCTTTATATAAAAGGGAAACTAATAAAATTATAATCAAATATAATAAAATAATAACTAATAAGTCTTCACTGCAACACCCTTCTGATAAAACAAAAATGCAAAATGAATTCATAATTAGTCTCTATACACATATCAAGCTACATGCTCTATATACCAACTTACATGATGTTCTCCACATACCATACCAATGTACATATCTATATATATTAAATAAAAAATGATTTTTCTAACAAAATAATTTTTAAAAAATCTGAAACAAACACCCTTTGAACCCTAAAAAATTATTAGTGGTTTAAAAGAATTGATTTTTTCCTGAAACAAACACACATTATTACATCTCAAACAAATATAGAACGACTAATGTGTGATAGTTTAATTGAACGATTATCAAACATGGAATCGCTATTGAATATGGAACAACTACCGAATATGAAACCACTGCTGAGTGATTGCTTAATTAATAGATTTCAAAATAAAAAATAACATTATTAATAAATAATAATAATAATAATAATAATAATAATAATAACAATAATAATAATAATAAATAATATTAATAAATAATAAAATATATATAGACCGGTCTGTCAGATATAATAAGTTTTTTTATAAGCTTAAGTCTGACCTATTTAAATAAATAGATTTTAAAAATAGTATAAATCTAACATTTTTATTAAATAAGTCATATCAGACCATACTCTTAGTTGAGGAGTGGTGGATTTTAATACCAAAGCTTGGAATAAGATATGTCATGTAAAATATATTTAAGATCTTTTTTACTTTCATATTATCTTACTCAAACACATTTTCTTTTAATTCACAACACACATATCTGAAATATTATTTTAGAAAACTTAAACCTTATATCACTTAATCTACTTTCTATATATACATGGGAAAGAAGTGTTGGATTATTGGATTAAGAATTGATTAAATTTAGTTTTTTAAGAATTGATTAAATTTACTTACTCAATTAATTGATCTAATTGAATTTTATAAATTGCTATAGGACTATTATATATACAATTTCATCATCTTTTATCAACGTGACATTCAAATAAATTTACTCTCCTTCAAACTTCAACAAGGGGGACTTTGTATAGTGCCTAACGTTTATATTTTGTTTTAATTTTGATAAAATTGGTTTTGAAATAATTAATAAAAAATAATTTAAGAAAATTTTATTCTATAAATAAAATTTTAAAAACATTTTTTTAAATAATAAATAGAATCATTTCGAATATGAAAAAATATACTACTTTCATAAATGTCATCTCAAGTTTAGGTTCAATTACTTTTAATAAATAAAATAAATTAAAAATTATATTTTTTCCAAATTCACCACATAATCACTTTTTTTTAAAAGAAAAAGAGCCCCCCAATATTTTGGGAGTAAAAGTCTATTTTACTCCTTAAAATTGTCACTTAATAATTGAAATTAAGAAATTATAAAAAAAATATTATTATATAAATTGTAAATTATTGCTCATTATGATTAAATGTTACTTTAGGAGTAGGTTTTTTTTATTTGTATTCCAAAAAACTGTTTTTTGAACTTTAACTAACCAATATAAAGAAATGTCCATATCAAAATGACAAATAAGTTCAATTTTAAGCACATTTTTATCAATGAACCAACTTGTGAGCATTCTATGGATCAAACCGAAAATAAAATTTTATTCATATGTGTAATAAAAAATTATACTATAAATTAATTACAATTATATTTTAAACATTAAAAATAGTTAACTTTTACTATAAATATTCATAGAGGTCTTTGTTGGGGCACATAGGTGCCATAGACATGCCAAAACTTTTTTTATTTATTTAAGAAATATATACCCTCATGTAATATTATATATGATGTAGTATCGGACAAGAGTTTTGTGATGTCAAAGTGGCAAAGCCTTATTTTGCAGTTTAAGGTTCACGTCTTGCCAACTTAAGCTTTATTCCCTTATTTAAATATTTTACAACTTAAGTTTTATTGTAGCTTTAATCCCCTTATTTTAAAATTTGATACTTTTAATAATTTTATTAAATTTTTTAAACTAAAAAAATAATGATTTAATATGTTTTAAATGACATGACATACAATCTTATAATATAGAATCATCTAAATATATTAATTATTTATATATTATTAATTAAATTATAAAAATGAATAAATTTAGAAGTTGAAACTGAAGTTTTTTGTGGATTTCATTGCAATTTCATAGGTATTGATCATTCAACATCATCATATCATATATCATGTCGTTTAAAATATGTCATATTAAAAATTTTAACTTCAAAAATATAACGGAGCGATCAAAATTATTGTATTTTAGAATATGGAGACCAATTTCACAAATTGGTAAAAAAAAACAGGAGAACCAAAACTACAATTAAACCTACAATTTATTCCAATTTTATAATTTTATTGTTATTTAATATATTTTTTATTAATTAAATATTATATAAATAATAATTAATGATTAAAGAAAATTTTAAATGACGAATATGTTAGGTAAGGCCACATAAGTGCTGCCAAGTGATTAGTGAATAGGATAGATAAGGAAAAAGTATTCCCAAATTGGAGTGGGTGGAAATATCAGAAAACGTGAAATAGGAGAAAAAAAAATCAAATTTTTGAAAATAAGGGACAAAAAATTATAAATTTTAAAATAAAGAGACTATCATTTTAATTTTGTAAAAATAAAGGAACCAAAAATTTATTTACATCAATTTTTATTTTGGACCAATGCAAAATTAAGATTTGAACTAAATATGTGTAGCTCAATAAATATATATATATGACCTCTCCAATAATATTGAACAAGATCCGTCACTAAATATCTCTGAGACATCTATAAATAATTATGGTATAAAAACATATTAAAAGCCAACAAAAGGCAACTAAGGCATGTCCCTCAAGCGGTCAAGCCTCACCTTGTCTAATGGATAGAGAAACGTGGAGGCCCAACAAAATCATTTTCAATACTTTAGGCACGGTAATACATAAAGAAATTTGATTTATTGATAGCAATTAGGTGAAAATATTTCATGCCTTTCGATAATGGTATGTAATCTAGCTGACGACATGTTAGACTTTATTTTAAACAAATAAAACCAAAGCTATTTTAGAAGTTTATTCAATTATCATTAAAAAAGTATTTTAAGTAACACAAACGTAGAAGCTTGAAGAGGTTATGTCTCAAAATAAAAATTCAAAGCAATTAAAGGAAGTCTTTATGAGTGGCACAAACAACATAGTTAGAATATTGAAGCGAAGTTAAAAGAGTTAAAAGTTAAATTAAATGTGTTGGATGTTAAAGGAGAAGTCACAAATATCTTATTAATAAAAAATTATGAGAGACACAATATTTCAGCCACTTTATTCTCCTTGTAAAGGATTCAAAGTTGTATGCAATGACAAAAATCCATAGCTTTGTGGTTAAAGGGTGGCGATGCTAACTCCAAATTCTTTCATGGTTTGATGGCGAGTAGAAGAAGGCAAAGTTCTATCTTCAATATTTCAGCGGATGGAGCTCGTGTGGAAGCAGTGGACATGATTCAGGGTGCAGTATTTGACCACTTTGAGTCTCATTTTTCTAGCAAACATGTTACTACTTGTTGAATTTTGAAAATTTAACTTTCAAATCATTAAGTCAAGGCGATGCAAGTTCGTTGGAAATTCAATTTCGCAAGAATGATGTGCATCAAGCTATTTGGGATAGTAATAGCCTTAAGAGCTCTGGTCTAGATGGAGTTAATCTTGGTTTTCTCAAGAAGTTTTGGGATGACATCAAGAAGGATTTTATGAGATTCATTCATGAATTTCACTCCATTGGAAGATTTTCTAAATGAACGAATTGCACATTCATTGTGTTGATTCCAAAAAAGGATAATTCTCATAAGCTAAATGATTTTAGGCCTATCTCTTTGGTCGGTTGTATATATGAAGTGTTAGCAAAGGTGTTGGTAAATAGATTGAATAAGGTTATTAGTCGTATAATATCAGAATCTACGTCGGCGTTTATGAAAGGTTGACAAAAAGAACTTCTTTTGTTCAAAGTTGATTTTGAAAAGGCTTGTGACCATGTGGATTGGGGGTACTTGGAATTTGTGATGAAGAAACTGATTTTTTGTTTAAATTGAGGAAAATTATTATGAAATGTGTTAGTTCTACTAGTATTCTATGCTTGTTAATGGAAGCCCTAGTGAAGAACTCTCCTTCCAGAGAGGCTTATGACATGGGATCTATTTCTCTTTTTTTGTTTCCTTTAGCAACTGAGGGTCTTAATTCAATGTTGTAGTCAATAGTAGATAGAGGTAGTTTTTTGGATTCCTCGTAGGTGAAGGGTGTCAAAGTGTCTCACCTTCATTTTGATGGTGATACTTTGATTTTAGGTGAAAAATATTGGGATAATATCAGAGCCATTAAGTTGAATATTAGGCATTTTAAATATAAGAAGCCTATAATTTTGGGACCTATAATTAATAGGATCCAAAATTGTTTATCTAGGTGGAAATATCGTCATTTAACAATGAGATGTCATATTGTTCTTATTAAAGTTGTCTTATATGTGCTTCCAATTTACTTCATTTCATTCTTAAAAGTTGCTACAAGTATTATCTTTAAAATTAAATCATTGTTTAAAATATTTTTATGGGGTAGTGAGGAAGTTAGAAAAATTCACTAGATTAAAGGTGATTAGGTGTGTTTATCGAAGAATAAAGGTGGATTAGGTGTGTCTGTGTGATGTGCGTGCTTTTAATTAGTAATTGTTAGGTAAATGGAGGTGGAGGTTGAAGGTAGAGAAGAATAGTTTGTGGTTTAAAATTTTAGCAAAAAAACATGAGATATTAAATGTTGAGGTTGTTGGAGGTCTAGGAATGGGTTATGTGTGGTGGAAAAATATTCAAAAGGTAGAAATTGGATTTCGGGATAACCAAGTAAATTGATTTTCCATCAATTTTGGTATGGTGATTGGCAATGAGAGAAATTAGTTGTTTTTATTAGATGATATTATTATATATTAGTAGTAAGGGTATTTTAGATATTTTCTATTTTCCTCTATATATACTCATTGTAACCCTATTAACTTTAGTTTGGTTCATTATATGTTATGAAACCCTAGAGTGGTTGTTTCTCTTCTTCCTCTTTCTTCCTCTTTTCATTGTTAACATGGTATCAAAGAGCTTTGGTTAATTTTGGGATCTACCGTAGAGAAGAGAGAGACTATTTTGATAGGAAAGACAACCACCAAAAGAGAAAAGAGAAGAGTAACCTTATTTCCGATTTTGTTAAATCAGTCTCAGAAAAACATCGATTGTGCATTCGTTAACCGTTGGATCGGGCTGATTTTTGGACAGCAGGTTTGCAACATTTAGGTCTTCGTCTTCAACGGTCGGATTGACGAAACGACATCTGGAGAGGGAGAAATCGTGCTCACACAGCATCAGGTTATCCTTAATTTACTTTGTCTCAGTGATTGTGTTTGTCGTATTTTCCTGTCATTATTTGTTATGGCTGGTGTTAAGAATGATTCTCTTCAAGCTGTTAGTGTTCACCTCAATGGACAAAATTACTCTTATTGGAGTTATGTGATGAAAAAAATTTTGATTGGAAAATATATGTGGGGTTTTGTTGATGGAACTTCTGTTAAGCCTACAGATAAAAAGAATGAAACTCAATATGCAAAAGATCTGAAAACATGAAATGTTAGTAATTACTTGGATTAATAATTCTGTTGAGTTGTCTATAGGAGTACAACTAGCAAAATATGATACTGCTAAAGAGATTTGGGATCACTTGAAACGTTTGTATGTTCAGTCTAACTTTGCAAAACGTTATCAGTTGGAAAGTCATATTAGATCCCTTAAGCAGAGCAATATGACCATTCAAGAATTCTATTCGGCAATGACTAATCTGTGGGATCAATTGGCTCTTATGGAATCACCTGAGTTGAAAGCTGTCAAAGCATACATTGATCAAAGAGAGGAGCAACGTCTGGTTTGGTTTCTAATGGCTCTTCGTGATGATTTTGAGGGCCTTCGTGGGGGTATTTTGCATCGTTCCCCCCTTCCTAATGTTGAATCAGTAGTTAGTGAATTGTTGGCAGAAGAAATCAGATTGAAAACTCATTCTGGTGTGTTAGATAAGGAAATTCTCTCAACTCCTCCATCTGTTTTTGTTGCTCCTGTTAAAAAAAAAAA